>NW_025780730.1:0-45404 GCF_021130785.1 Homalodisca vitripennis
TTTTTTATAAATATAAAATAATGTTTCAGTGGAAACTGTTAATTATATTTCATATTTGTGTCTCATTCTTTTATCTTTTGGCGTCTTTTTATGTCAAGGATACTACTAAAAAGAAATTATTACTTTCTACTTGTCTAATGTCCCATACACACACATCATATATAGAAAACCATATATGTCATAAGTTATTTACTATGATAATAATTTCATCATGGTATTTTTGAATGGTTACTTTGTAAAATATCCCTCTGAACATTACCTTTTAGGCGAAAAGATTACTTATGTATTCAGAGTGAAAACAAAATATACGATTTGATAAAGTCAGGTACAGTTATTTTTGAGGTTGAGTGGTAGATGTTCCCATAACTTTGTGGATCATTTGTAGAGCAGGGAATTTTTAATTTTTTATGGAAGATAACGTAGAACGAGGGCACTTTTCATCTAGGATGTATAATTGTGAGGAAAAACGGGAACGAAGTAAAAAATATTTTATAGTAATGGAGCATTCATATAATAAGGTCTCTTTTTTCTTCTTAGTATGTAAAATAAATGGGCGGTCGATTTTTTATGCTTTGAAGCGTTGAGAATAAAAAGGCAACCAGATTTTAAATTCGTTAGTCTCAAAATCATGTCCAGGCATTCAGGTTAGAATGTTCAAAACATTTCACCACAATGTAAATTATAAACCACTCAACAAGGTAGTGAAATAGAAGCAGATAGTTTTTTCCTTCTGTTCCCTTAATAATCTACAAAGCGGATCATCTCTAAATATGCTGAGACTATGGATATGTTCTTATTCATGACGGAAATCCCGTGATTTTGCATAACCTAGTACGAAGAGACCAATTATGCTCAATGACTTTAGCATGTCGTCCAAAATAATATTTAAAGAGATTATAAGTAAAGCTATACTTATAGTAGCCCCAAAAGAGTAGTTTTAACCATTAACTAGTATTTTAGGACTATATCTAAGACAATTCTTACTCAGTATAATAAAAGTAATCCATGTACTTATTGGTAGCCTGATAATTGTTAGTCTTAAAAAGGAAGAGAATACACTACTGCAGGTGTCGAAACAGACTGTTTTCAGAGAAATAAAACACTAGCTCTTGGAAAA
This sequence comes from Homalodisca vitripennis, assembly GCF_021130785.1. Lineage (NCBI taxonomy): Eukaryota > Metazoa > Arthropoda > Insecta > Hemiptera > Cicadellidae > Homalodisca > Homalodisca vitripennis. The sequence continues at coordinate 1,118 of NW_025780730.1, forward strand.
ACTAAATGTTGCAGTTTAGTACAAAGAAGCTAATTTTTGTGGCTGTTCTGACACATGGTGTGAACTTTCCTTATATTTGGATGGTTGTTAGAGTTGTCTCTTTCGTAAGAGGAAGGTTTAAAAGATAATAGTATTAAATATGTCAAGGATCATTTAAATTACCGGCAAGTTTTAACAACCTTCAACTTTCAAGAAGGTAACGGATTTTATTTATACTTGTTTACCCCTTTGTTGGATTTTTCTATATCAGTTATTTGATAAAGAAAACTTTAATGGTCAACCTAAAACTAATGGGAGGTTATTTGTCATTAACTAAAAATATGTAATAAATTTAAAAAAATTCCTTTGGTTAGTTTTATGATTTAATAACAATCCTATTCAATTGAAATGACTTGCTAACAACGTTATGAAATTAGTTTACTCCAACAATGTTCCCTCTCGATTTAACGTTCAGCTTGACGTATTATTCTCTACATTGACTCATTTTATATTATTATGAAAAAAGATTAGGTATATTACTTGTTATTACTTAAATTAGAATTAAATGGTGATACGGGATATAACAAAGCATTTCTATTACTATATTATATCTTCGAATCCCCATCCTTTATTTGATGTAATGTACAAAACAGATATGGTGTTAACTTAAGAAACTATCTAAATAATGTAACAATTGTAGACCATATTTATTTTTTTAACTCAACAAAATATGTTTTTAAACGTATTTTACTTTAAAATAATCAAACATAATTTATTAAGGCATTTTAATTATTATTGTCAGCTAAAATAAACCTAAGTCAACTCATTTTAATAATTAGCCCATTTGAACATGCCAAAAATATTGTTCTAAGGCATAGTTTAGGAAGTCCATCTCATAAGCACACTCCCTATCAGAAAGGAAAAATCAGTAGTTTATAAATTACTGAAATTATTACAAAAAAACTAATTATTCTAGTGTTTTTGTTCAGATTATTAGACTCTAAAACTAGGATGTAAACTGCTTTGTGTATCAAGAGATAAAGGAAACAAGAATATCCAAATGATAAAAGTAACTCATCCATGCGTTTCCTGATCCTCTCCCTGGTCCTGCTTCTGGCCATTGCATCGCGTGCCTGGTGGTGCTTCACTGATATGCTGCTAGTTGAAAACATTTGAAAATGCTACAACATGAAATTTTTAACTTAAATGTACACATGTAAACACTTGTATCCTTTTCTGTTTCCTTGGATATTAAATAAATTAAAATATACAAAGTTGTTTTTCAGTGTGGTTTTATAATAATTGTCCTTGTTTATTTTGCATCACGACTGCAGTTAATCCAAATTCTATCTATCTTGTTGAACATACATACATATATACATTTTACATACTCTAAGAGTGGAAAAGATTCCTTATGTAATCAGATATAAAACAACAGGAAATGCTTGATTTAGAAACACTTAAAATATTTATTCCATAAGGATATATCATTTATAATTAAAGTACCATATAATTTAAATAATATGTTCAAGATGCAAGCTGCTATTTCTAAGTTGCAATTTATGAGTTAAAATACTATAGTTGAGATACAGTACAGAGGAAAATGTTTTTGCTATAAATCCTAACTCAACTAAAAATTTTATATATCTTTTTACAAGTAATATTGAAAAATAACAGATGTAGAACTATGAAAGAAATAATTTATTAATTGTTTCTTCATAGAGAAGAACAAGTTCTATGACAGTGCATGTCCTACATGGCTTTTGACATTGCATTATAGATATTTATTACTTAACCCAGACACAAAAAATTTATCTTTTCTGCCGAGGGTGTAAACGTTTCTGCAAGATATCTCAACATTGAAATCTGCAACAGACTCAACATTTTTTTTTGTTTTGCATGTGTGTTACGTGACACGTGGTGTGGTATAATCTTACCTTGTTTGTAAGCCATTTTGGAATATCACTTGTTCATTGGCTGGATGTTCTCTGAGAATATCAACACAGAAAACTGTTCTTGTTGTAGACAATTTTATGTGGACACTGTCTTTAATTAGATACATTTCCAATGCAATTATATTTTGAGGAAAACGCTTTGCTAGGGATACGTATCCCTCAAATAGAATAATACAGTAATAGAAGCTGGTCACAAACTTTAGAATCAAGAATCAAACCAAATTTCGGGTTTTAAATCTAAATACCACCTTTCCTTCTCCCTTATAATAATTTTTTAATTCCACGCAACTGTACATCTATTCTCACAAGTTAACAACCTTAATTACTTACTTAGAATACCAAATAAGCCAATTAAATTTTTAATTCACTGGTGGTTTCTGCATAGTTGGTTAATACTGTTAATTCTGCAGTGTAAACACTCATTTTAGATGTTCTGCTAACGATTTTTTTCATCAAAATGACTCACTCTACCTTGTCATGAAATAAAAATTAAACTATTGTTTATTACAATCGAAAGTATACTTTTAGGTAATGTGGGAAAATATTAAGATATTTATATATACTTTTAACTAATAATATATATTTTATATTTCTTGTACTCTTAGAGCAAAATCTAGAGTTAAATGCATTACCTAAGTAAAGAACTAGAACATTATAGACCATATTAATCTTGAAACTGATGAAGACAATTAAAAAAAAATTATTAAATATATTTATATAACAAAAATAATTTAGTTTAGAATATTATTTTTGTATGATAATGCATACAAAATTATTCTTAGATGGTGATCATAAACATTTTTCAACACAAGTTCAATATTTATGCTTCCACAAATTATCTTTAAAAATTATTTTCGATATAGTTTAGGAAATACTACTCATATTAAACTATAAATCTTTTTAGCAAATATGTGTGAATAATACAAAATGTGGCAGGAAAGTGGGAGAGTTTCTTCATAAATTTCTGATTCGATTCTTTTTGTACGCTTTGGTACAGACAGAATTAAAAGCCTAAAACACAAGTATTACCATAAAAAGCATAAAACATAATGCATTGGTTAGGTATAGTCTTTACGAAACGAGAAGACCACGAAATTAAAATGTATCAAAATATACAGTTTCATTTACTCATTATCATTAAATATGAACTGTTCCAGTGTTTTGTGCTGTGATTCATAGTCGCTATAACCAGGATGTGAACTGCTTTGGGTGGCAAGAGATAGACAGTGCGGAAAATGTTATTTCTTAATAACAAAAGAAACTTATCCATGTAGGTCCTGGTCTAGGTCCAGCCGCTAGCCACCGCATCCCCGTTCCTGGTGGTGGTTCTCCGGCTTACTGAGAATTGAACTACTTTTGAAGAACAAAACTGTACTATCTATCAAAATTTAAATACCTCGTATGTTTTCTTTTCGTTTCCATGGAAATCTATAATTTTAATAATAATTATTACTGTTGGTTATATTTCATCTGTTTTATTATATGAAGAGCTTTCTGCATGTCTAATAGCAGTCCAGGTGTGGTATGTGATAATGGTTGAGTGTTTACATATGCCAGTGAATCCTAGAGGTTGAGGTAATAGACGTCACAGTTTCAGATAATAATGTATATAGATATATAGGGCAGATAATAAAGCATGTATAACGGGGCAACTTTTAGATCAGTTTTACATTTCCTCAGATCGTGGCATTCATAGGTGGGAGCTTCTGACTCTGCAAGTTTTGACATTATAGCTTTACCCACAAGCTGGTCCTTTTAAAATATTAGACTCCTTCATAAATAACATGGTTCCAGAGGCTTGTATATCCTATTGACCAAATTTTAATATTAGATGTTTGTGGTAATGATACTAGAGCTCCAGAGATCAGTTTTGTCCCAGAAGCTGAGAATTATAGTTAAGGGAAGCTCTGAAGCTAAGATAATCACAAAGGTTCAGAGTGCAAGAAGATTATGCAATTCGAAAGGTAAATATTGTAACTTTCAGCGTGAGATCGTACAGTGTTTAGGATATACCAGTAAAAAAAGATAATGATGAAGGTGGAGGTTTCTAGAAACATGGTGACAGAGCATTTAGTTAACTTTCGCAGATACATCCCTATTCAATTTTAATTAATACCTACACGATATTTATATGATGTCAATTATAATTTGTTTTGTAATTCAATAATCATGAGTTATTTTCTCTTGCCATACCACCATTCGTTTCACTGGCTGGAGGTCTAATATTTTGATTACTTTCTAACCACTCTATCTTAGCTATGCTATACGATATCTACTATAAAATATTATTCATATATTATAAAAGGTTTAATTACTTTATCTTACAACTGATAAGCAGTTCAGCAGAGCTGATTGTTTAATTTCTCCTGACAAACTGCCCGGCAACAGAATTGTTAGCTTGTAAATCTAATACAAATATATTAATGATATACTGGGATGTCAGATTAATCTTGCACCGTATACACACATAACCTGGGTTCCTTGAAAATATGAAGGATTTTCTAAGAAAAAATTCATTGACAGCCTATTTTTAGTGTAAGTGTGTGAAAAGGTGAAACATATGACGCAATAATGTTTTTTCAGATACATTTTTCTGCCTTGAAAAACTTTATACTAATCGTCCGAAAAAAATGGACACTTCACCGTCAGACAACTAGATAAATATATTGAATGCTCTAATTGTATATGGTTAGCTGGTGCGGATATAACATTTATTTCAGCGTCTAAGGATTTATTTTACATGTGTAAAAATAAAAATAAAATGTGTGAAAAATCATTTCGTGTTTTAAACCCTTTTGACCTCCATCAATCAGAACTAGGGAATAGGTGTTTAATTTCCTTATTATAGGAAATGTCACTATAAATTTTAATACAAATCAGATTGTACCTGTATATGTATACAATGAAATTTAGTTCTCACCTCCTGTGCTATGACCGAATAATTCATTTTGTGAGATAATTATACCACTTTGACATTTACATACACAATGATTTTGCAAACAAAACTGGATAAAGTATTTTAAGTTAGACAAATTGAAAACCTCAAGTTTAACCAGTGACACTGAGATAACGAAGTACTAGGTTACAGTGACATTTACCAAACCTACTCCGCCACCACTTTGTCACGCTGTGCGCTTTTACACGAGGATACTCAGTAGCGGTCTTGTGTTAAGGGTGTTACAGTAAGTTTGACAGGAATATTACAAATAGGAAATAATAAATGTTTCGTATTATACATTAACCCTTTCATGCGAGACACCTATTTTTAATATAATATAAAATAAATGTATAAATAGCAAAGTAACTTACCTATGATGATTTTTTATTTGTCAGATTACTACATAGGCTATATTAGTTGTGATGATGTCGTTCTGATGAGATTGCGTTGTCGTGATTATAAGTTGTCTTGATAAATTAATAGCTAATGCAGTCGCGATTTTGTTTTAGGCGATTTCTTGTTCAACTTCGAGTAGAATGATTCTTCTCCAATTTTAATTCTAATCCGCATTGTTGCGACTACAGCTGCAATGTCGAGCCAAGATGCTGACGATGCGGTATGTGAGTCGACATCAACGTGAAGGAAAATCAATTTTAAAGTTATACTACATGGTTAAGTTCGTAAGCAAAATTCCATAGAACATTGGAACTAGAACATAAGTTCCACTCCCCAATATATCATTTAAGTTCAGTATTACTCTATTTTGGAACCAGCGTGGCTAGTTAATATTTTTAAAAACTTACCGTGGTACTTGTAATTCTTATTTGGGAGAATTTCACTTATAAGTAAAACTTAAAAAGTAGTAGTTTTTATCATTTTAACCATTAGTAAGGATTTAATGATAATATCTAGAATAATTATTCCTCGTCATAATTAAAGAATACATGTACTAATTTTATCATAGATAACTGGAAGTCTTGAAATGGAAGAGAATACACCACTGCACGGATGCACTATCGTTTCTATCATACTACTCGTAAAAATGAAACACCAGCTCTTAGAAAAAACAAGAGCTTACAATTAGAAATGGTACAAGAGCTTTACTAACAAGCAAGCTGATTGCGTGGCTGGTCTCAAATATTATAACTATATTTAGACCGTTATGTGAGAGTTATCTCTTTCGTAAGAGAGAGATTTAAAAGGCAGACTATACAGTTGTTTAGGAAAATTTCATTAACTCTGTTACAAATAATGTAAAGGCTCCAAAAGGTTTTAAAAAACTTCAACTTCTAACGAAGTGTCGGCCTTTATTCTTATTTGCGTGCGGCATTAGTGACTTTCATTTTATCGTATATTTGATACAATTTTATAGCTTTAATGTTTAGGATAATTCAAAACTACCATACATACTAACTTGGATTGTATAATAAATTAAAAGTCAAATTCTTTGGCGAGTTCTGAAATTGAATGATAGTGTTATTATTTCATTCTGTTGTTTAAAAAATGCTTACTAAGGCATTCTGAAAATGGTTAACCTCCACCAGGGCTCCCTCTCGATTTAAAAGTTTAGCATATGCATTATTCTCAATACTGATTCATTATATTTTCCCATGAAACAGAAAGTAAATTATTATTTGTTTCAGAGATCAACTTAACATTCTAAAAGTCATCGAAATTTAATAATACGTTTCCAATACTATATAACTTTAATTCCCCATTTCTTTTTCATTGTACTATGGAAGAGAAATACATAATATGTCCATATGTCTATTATGAACATTTGTATGTCTTTATTTTTTACACGATAAATGGTTTATATGCTTTGCTCATTGATGTAACTCTCCAACAGGCGGGGGCGCTGCAAAAGATAAGTTTTCGAAGCGCCTGCACACTATAAACAGCAATTACGAGATAGTTACGTAAATTAGATAGCCAAACACTACTTGAAGGCGCTAAGTTAATATACACATTTGCCTTTAAGATAAGTTTCTGGTTGATCCTAATGCTTAAGTGTTAGACCATTTTATAACAAAATACAGGCACGTGTACAATAGCTATAGACTTACACGGATTTTCTTGATCGTGGCAACAAGGCAAACTCCATATCGGCGTTTGAATTATAATTATTTGCACCTGTAATACACACAAACGGACAAAGCTTACAAAAAGCGTGCGAAACCGCTGTAAATAAGTAGTCAAATATAAAACAACAGGAAACACTTAGAAGATGTATTCCAACAGAGTAGCTGTAATTAAAAAAGTAGCAAAACACTTTTTTATATTTAATTATACTTGTATCAAAGTTTTGAATAGAATAATTTAATTATTTAATATCATATAATATGCATGGAAAGAACTAACTAGTAAAGTACAGATTGAAAAAAATATAATATTTATGGTTCGCTGAACCAAAAGATTTCGAATAAGAAATTTTATAATTTTTAAATATATTAATGTTTGTAAAGAAAACAAGTTTAATTTACATCGTTATTTAATATTTATTTGTATTTCATTGCCATTTTGGACAAAAGTTTTTATGTAGAAACAGAAAAAAACTAATTCATATTTTGAACTAATACTCGTACATTAAGTTTTGAATAAATATGTATGTGTTAGGTTTGCTCATTATGAAGTCTACTCATTTTATAATAATGCGTTCTTCATGTAATAAACATTTAGCTCACATTGCTTTTATTTCTAACGTAATTTTATCACTTGAGTTAAATGATAGAATAATTTTCAATTTAGTTTATTTCTATATAAAAAAATCAATGAAAATGTAAGGAAAAACCGCAACAGACTGGGAAATTAATAAATACCTGTGAATCTAAAATATAGAGATTTAATAAAAAAAAGTCAACAAATATCACAAGTGTAGAAAAGCATAAAAAATTTAAGGATTTAATGCCAAACAAACTAGGATCCTTTTGTACTAATTCATTTAAATTACTTTATATTTCTTTACTTACTTTAATTACTTTTAATTTTCAATAAAATAACTGCATTAAATAATATAAAAATATTGACAAAAATTGATTTTATACACATCTCTTGGAATGATAGGATAATATGATCCACCTCGGAATAATATAATACGAAATCCAGCAATAAATATGCTTATATTATGTTTATTGGTAAAAATAATGATGCATTATTGTTTTATCTACTGCTAAAGGTATCATAAAGTTCATCGCTTTTTAAAATAAAAATAGGCTACTAAATAATGTGCCATTGTTAAATCTAAGACAATACATACGAGTAATATTCCTGTGTTGCACTAAAGTAAGCAATTTAAAATACGCAAGTTCACAAACATGGCACGTCTAAAATAAAGTACTGAGTAAATAGAGTTGTACAAAAAATATGATATTTAAAAAATAAACATTTCTGCCTTACAAAGCAGCTATAGTCTGGAAAGTAAAGACGCTAAGGCCCCGTCATAGCTGGACGGCAAGTTTGGCAGAAGTTTAAGAAAACTGGATTAAGTATGTTAAGTATAATGAAAAGGCATTTAACAGTTTTGAATACCATCAACTGTTAACAAAGTACCAGATCTTGTTTGTTCTTGTTTAGGGCATTGGTAAATTTTTCATATGAAATATTTGATACAATTTAATTAACGTTATTGGTTAGGATGAAAATTAACCACCTTAAATATGAACTTGGAATGTTTAATAAATAATAAGTAAAGATTTCTAAGATTGATTGATACTGTTGTTTTATTTTATTTTTTTACAACATGCTTACAGAGGACATTCTGAAAATGATCAACCCCACTAGAGGTTCCTCTTGATTTTGAAGTTCAAAAATACTGAGAAGGTGATTGTGGAATATTTTTACTTTACCACCTTTTATATGCCAAAAAACTGTGAAGACGAGGATACAAAACTGGATAAAAATAATTTTAAAAAACTAGTATTTAATTATGAATATTTGTGGTCTTTTGAAAAAAAAATTTAAACCAACTCATCCTGTACCCTTGGTTACATGGATTAATAATAGTACAAATCAAATGTTTACTAGCTTATCTACAACTAAGTAACTTTCTGAATGAAGTAATTTTTACTGGTCCTGGTTTTCCCTCCTGGTCCTGGTCCTCGTTGTCTGTTTGGTAATGATTACACTTTGTGCTTTGATCGTGAGACTTTTGATATCAAACCTTAATATAAAAATTACGAAAACAATTAAATTATTATCTTTGTCTTTTCCATATATATATATATATATATATATATATATATATATATATATATATATATATATTGACATTAATGTCTATTTTTCGTATTTTGTTACTTTTTTTCTGGTTTTCATCTTCTACCTTCATGTTATGTGAATTTGAGTACCTAACATACAGACACAAATTTGAATAAACCTAATTCTAAAGATTTTTATCTATTAGGTTATCGTTTATGTGTTTATATATTGATGTTCAGATCCATCAGTCGTTAGCTGTTTACGCTATTGTTAACTTGTTTATTTACAAAAATATTAAGTAGATTTTACAGATTTTTATTTTGACGTACCAGGGTCTATTTAGGTCCGATTCTTATTCTTTCTTAAAGTGAAGTTCATTACAAATGTATATCATCTACATGCACCGAATGCTGAAGATTTTCATGACCACGAAATAGTAACAGTTAAAGTGTTCAAAATAGCATTGTTACTACGTTAACATAATTTATTATGGTGTTTAGTACCATTTCATACATAAAAAATTATAAATATGTTTATGTAAAAACTTTATAAAATGCTTTATAAAAAAGTTACAGCCGTATTCTATAGAACAGTAACTATTTTTGTTCAACAATTTTGAATTAATGATACTAAATGTACATTTTTCCGACAAATCTATGTGTCAAAATGTACCAATTTATTTTCTTATAACTCACAATGACGAATTGGTGTAATACAAAATATTATCTAAAACAGTTCATAGCTAAAGGTCTATACCATTTCTGCATTGCCGAGAAAGTTTTTTCAAAACTTAAAAATGAAAATTAAACTTAAACATTATATTTAATCACTTTAAGCAAAATAAGCTCATCAAACTATAAAAATGTCTTTTATTTAAAGATACATGTAGAAAATATTAATTAACACATTAACAATTAACTAAACTTGCACAGCACGGCTTTCACTGATCAGGCGTTGGAGGATCACACTATACATTATTATGCTAATTGACCTAGCTGTTCATGGGACATCAACTAAAAGTTTTATCTGAACTCTATGTGTCTCTTACAGTATTAAAAAAATCAATGTATTAAGCATCAGAACAATTTAAAGTCACGTTTGATAGTTTTAACCAAGATCATGGGTGAAGTTACATCTTATGTTGATGTCATTTGAAGTGGAAATATAATTCACTTGAACCAGAAGTGCACATACACGGGCAAAATTTACGAAAAAGCGTGCGAAGCCGCAAGAAATAGCCAGTATTAGTATAAATAGGGTGGCGAAATATGATACTGGACATTTATATTTCCTAATTTATATTTTTATACTTATGTTTTGTTATGCAACAATTTATTGTAACAAGCAAACATAAATTCATCACATTTTAGTAGTATTTTTTAATTCTTGTTCGGTTATTGCATGAGCATTAGCGACCATTGAGCATCTTTCGTCTGTCTGTCTGTCTGATCCATAACATAAAATTTTATATGAAACATTGTATAAATATAGGTAACAATGAGTCCAAATAGTTCATGTCACTCCAATGGATAAGGCCTAGCACTTGTAAATGTTTTACATTGGACTCATGTATAACTATGATGTAAAAAGGAAAAAGGTAGAATAAATGAATTAGTAAATTACCTGAATTAAATTATACGAGATGTTAACATGTGATATATTAACATGAAACGTATTCATAAAGTAAAATGAAAGATTAATACAGAAAACTCAGGTCTAAAAGCATGTAACAAGATTATATTTCAGCGCAACCTTGCTATCTGACCATAACTGTTATTATTTATAAGCCCTGATGCAAAACTAAACTCATTGGATAAATTTAAAAGTATCTTTTTTTATCTCGGAAAAGATTATCTTTAGAATTGAGAGTAAAGCATTTTTTGAATCGGCCCTCCATAGAAAAGAACGAATTCTGTAGTGGATCATGTTAATCCAGGTAATTTGGCTGAGCGGTACTGAAGTTTATTACTCAGTTGGGTAAAATAGTTTCTTTTTTGTCTAGTGGGGGATGCAAAACAGTCTTCCAGACATCTCAACAATAAAATAACGTATCAACTATAAACTTTGCACACAATTTCAGTGAAGCTATTTCCGTGACACCTGGTGTAGCGTACTCCTACATTGTTGTAATTAAAATGATTGTAGAATATCACTTGTTATATGACGGGAGGTTCCCGGAGAATATCAAAATTTAGAGCTTTTCTTGTTTATAATTGTTTTATGTGAACATTTTCTTTCATAAAATACACGGTCAATGCAATACATATTTTGAATAATGTATTTCTATGGATGGATATCCCCGAAATAGAAGTATACAGTACTTTAAACCTCCCTAATTACAAACTTCATAATCTTACGGTTAATATAACCTTTAATTTGCAAATAAAACAAAATAAAAATACTACCTTTCCTCGTCACTTCTAAAATTGTATTTTTTAATTCACTTAATTGTAAATCTAAATAACTATATAAAAACTAACCACCTTTAATTGCTGACTTAAAGCACCTATTAAGTCAATAAACATTTATTACTACTCTTGTTGTGGACTAAAAGCACTTTGGTAATGGTGTAATTCTGCAGAGTGCTCTCTCATTTTCAGCTAAGGCATTTTTATAGTTTGTCATGAAACAGAAATAAAATTATTATTAGTTACAGCAACATGTAGAATTTTGAAAGTTGTATTTAAATATAACAAGGCATAATATTACTTTATCACTTTAACAGGATATTTCTTATTTCTTGTAGTGTGAAAGAGACATCTGGTGTTAAATTCATTAACTAAGTGAATCAGTCGAACAATATAGACCATATTCCTCTAAAAATGGCGAACACAGTTTAAACAAATTATTAAATTTAATAAATAAACATAATCTTGTTAGCAATTTTATACTTAAACAACTGGCATAAACTGTTTCTCAACTCAAGGACAAATATATCCTATTGCAAATTGCCAGAAAAATGTTTCGTATATATCATTTAGGAAATATTTCTCCTTGCAATTTTTAAAATTTTAGCACATATGTATGAGCAAATACAAAGTGTTAATTAGAACTGGTCGACGAACTTTTCAAAATTCTAAATCGATTCTTTCTGTACGCTTAGGGTACGGACAGAATTAGAAACAGCCCAAGACACCAGTTCTTTCTGTATTTTCATGAAAGGTACAAAATTTTAATAGATTAAGTATGATTTTCTTGTATCTACAAGTAAAAGAAAACCACGAAATGAAAACTTGCATCATAATGAAATACAATTTACCTTATTATCATTGCATATAAAATGTTCGTGTTTTGTGCTGTATTTAATACTCGTTAAAACTGAGATGTAAAGTACTGTGGTTAACGAGAGATATTATGAGAATGAACTTAGAAGTCTAAAGTATAAAGTATCTATGTAAGGCCTGGTCCTGGTTTTAGCCATTTCATCTTATTCTAGCTGATGTTCCTCTTACGTGCTGAGTTTTAAAAGAATTCTGAATCCAAAGCTTTGAATGATCCAAACACGTGTAATATATATTACCTGTCCTTTGGTGTTTATGGATATTAAATAGTATTTTTAAGTAAATTTGGCTTGTTTACCTAAATTTCCTCTTTTAGCAACATCGATTCTTTACGACAAAACTAGTATAGTACTAACATTTAACCAATTTTTCTTGTGTGGTTGCCTATCCATATACATAATATAGAGACCAACAAGTGTTAAAAGTATAATATATTATGTCTGTCTTAGGTCACGATGTATATGGTAATAAATCTAAAGTGCATATATGTTTTAGTTCCTTGGAAAAATATAAACTGTTTCCCCCTGTACGCTTTCTGTACAGAGTGAGTAAAGTAGCCCAGAACAAAAGCTTATCAACTTCTACATAAGACGAACAAACGGGATTTGTTAATAACTATAATTACGTTAACAAAACACCAGATAGGTATCTTAAATAAATATTAAGAAATTATAAGTATGTATATTAAGTTTGATAGGTATACTTTGTAATCTCGTTATTATTACATATGAACTGTTCCATTGTTTTGTGCTGTGATTATTATTTGCTAGACAATAATATGTAAACTGCTTTAGGTAGTGAGTGAGAGTCAGAGTAGATATTGTGATATACAAACAATAAAATTAAGTCACTCATCCTTGTAGGTCCTGGTCCTACTCCTGGGCATCGCATCCTGCCCTAGTGTTGGTTCTCCGCCTTATTGCGAGTTGAAATATTTTGAACAAGAAAACTGAACTACAAAAAAACGTTTCCGTTTAGTTTTATATGGAAATATGTAAATTTTAATACACATTATTGCTTGGTATGTTTCAGCTGTTTAATTTTATTTCTATATTAAACTACGTAATTTTAGGTTACGTCTTTTTCCAGCATTCAACCGACCAACATACAGGAAAATTTTACCAATTCTTATTATATGATTATTAATATGTATATTCTGTACAGACAAACGTGGAATAAAACAAGATTTTAAAGATTGGTGTCTGTACTAGGTTTTGGTGTGTGGTATAAAATATCCAAGGGTAGTTTTCGATATGACGTCTACGCTGTTGGTCATTTACTTATAAAAAACCTACGTTATATTTAACAAATAATGTATGCAGTACTTGAAGCAATCTATATTACTGAGCACTTTTCATTTTCCTTCCAAAATTACATCTATTAAAAGTCTTACTACACGAGTGCAAGTCACTAGTGTAATTATATAAACGCTTAACTCAGAATATAGAAATTTGTATTGCCTTGCATAATATTTTCTATTACAGAGGATTCATTATATTAGCTGAAGCGGTTTTTTATAAATCTGTCTGGGTGTCATAAAGATCTATGGATATTTATTGAGAAGGATAAATTACAATTTCCCTATAATAAAGATTACATTAAAATGGGTGTCGAATACCATCAAACAGGTTAACTTGGGACAGTAGGTTTAACTTGGGACGTTTTGTTGTTTTGTTTATTTTTTTACTGCTCCCACGTGGAGTTGAGATAATCAGCTTTGAAGAGTTTGAGTGTGCTGTCAGTGTATTGTTACTGGTTTTTCATCACATTCTGAACTTTTAATCATCAGGTAAGTGTCATTCAGTAACTAAAAACATGTACTTATAATCTTATCATTAAAACTTTGCTTGTACACACATTACTCTTAAATGTATTAGGGTTTGAATTGGTTCAAAACATAACCTCAAATATGTAGTACACTTTCAATGTCTTGATCTTCCAGTGCTGCCAACTTTAGTTGACTAGTAAAAAAAATTCCCACAGGCACTGAGTTGTCTAACGTGGGACAGTGTCCCAAGTTACCCTGCTCTGTTTTTTTATGTGTGTGAAAGTGTATAATAACTAATAATGTGTTTTATTGTTCCAGATTACTTAGAAAAGAGAAAATATAAAGACTTTGATCATGAACAAATGGAAAAAGCACTTACGGAAGTTGGAAAAGGCATGTCCTTTCGCAGAGCGGCTGAAAAGTTTGGTGTGTGAAAGTCAACTTTAAACCGATACCAAAATGAAAAAAACACTGGGAAGGTTGGCCGTCTATATGTGTTTGATCAAGTAAGTGAGGAAGTAATAGCAGAGTGTATAGCTTTGGCTGGAGATTGCGGATTTCCCTTTACCATTTTTGATATTCGAATAGTTGTGAAATAATTTTTGGACAGGCAAGGTGTAAGTGAAAGACGCTTTCAGAACAACATGCCAGGCAGAGATTGGGCAGTTTCTTTTGTTAAAAGATATTCAAATACCCTGACAAAACGCTTATGTCAAAATGTTAAAAGATCCAGAGCAGGTGTGAATGCTGAAACAGTGAATCAGTACTTTGATGAACTTACAGCAACACTAAAAGAAGTGGACCCTCATCTAATTGTTAATTATGATGAAAAAAACTTGACAGATGACCCGGGAAGAAAAAATGTTATAGTACGGCTTGGAATACGCCACCCCGAGAAGATAATTGGTTCGTCAAAGTCCAGTACCTCAGTTATGTTCAGTGCGGCTTCAGGTAGAAGCTTATTACTACCATACATAGTGTATAAAGCAGAGAACTTGTATAGCTCTTGGTTTGAAAATGGGCCAAAAGGTACTGTGTACAAACACATCAAAAAGTGGTTAGTTCACTATGGAAAGTTTTGAATATCGGTTTAAAACAATAGTTTTACCCTACTTCAAAAACTTCAAAGACAGTCCTAAAGTTCTGATTGGAGACAAATTTGGCGAGTCATGTTTTTCCCTGGAATATTGATGAGTGTATAAAGAATAAAATAAGATTCGTTTTTCTACCACCTAACAGCACAGGTATTTACCAGCCGCTTGACGCAGCGTTTTTCAAACCCCTAAAGGTGAAGTGGAGAGAAGTTTTGGATGAATGGAAGAGAAAAAATCGTGGAGGAGTTTCAAAAGATGTTTTCCCTCGTCTACTGAATAAATGTTTAGTTTCTATGGGACAGGAAGCAACTGTCAACAATGTTAGGTCAGATTTCAAAGCACCAGGTGTTGTTCCTTTGAACAGAGATCAGGTTTTAAAGAGGTTGGCTAAGAAAAAAGAGCCGCAATCTAAAGACAGTGCAATCAGTGGTTCTAATCACTCTTTCATTGTAAACAGCTTTGAAGCTTACCTTGAAGAGGCACGAAAAAAGTGAAACAACTCCACTAAGAAAACAAAAGAAGAAAAAATGTATGTTGCTCCAGGGAAAAGTGTGATCCAGGATGACTTACTAAATAAGAACTCTAGTGAACCTGAAACAACAAAAGCAAAAACTACTAGACCAATCAAGAGAAAAAATCCTACAGCTGAAGAATCCAGTGACGAGGATTCGGATGGACACTATTCTCTTCATGATATGTCTGATGAGATGCACTTTTCCTCTGAGCATGAAGATGTCAGCGAGGAAAAGCAGCTTGAAAGACCAGGTTGTAGTGATGCGCTGCCTAAAAAAACTGTGCAACTGCAAGATCTCACTCTTGATTCTTTCGTAGTGGTTGAAGTGTTGTATTACAAGGGAACTAAAAAGGAAAAATGTAAAAAAGTTTATCGGCAAGGTTTTATTTGTAAAAAACTCTGATGTTGAAGTAAAGTTTTTTAGAAGATCAACCAAAGCCATGAATATGTATATTTTTCCAGAAATCGATGACATTATGACCGTTTATTTCTCACAGATCTTGGAGGAAGTTAAGGCCATCAATGTGTCAAGGGGAAGATATATTCTTCCATATGAAATGGACTAAGTATATAGTTTTAATTCCATGTGTACTATGGAACACTTTGTTTTTCAAATTAAAATAATTATGTAATTTCACACTTGAGTCTTAATTTATTTTTTCCACACGTTCTTTGTTCGTTTCATTGTTTTCCCAATGGGGAAAATATAGTACTTCATTATTTTACACCATTAACATACTGTAAAGTTGGTTGAATCAATGTTATTTTAGCATGAACAATGTTTACCACTAAGTTCTCAGTCCCAAGTTAGCCTGCAGAGACCTTAACAACTCTTTAACACAGAATTTACATGACTGTCCCAAGTTAGCCAACCTTCAAGGGTAACTTGGGACACAATGTTTTTAATTTTTTTTTAGCAACGTGGGTAATTTAGCGAAAATTTGAAAATGTTTTTTAAAAGTTCTAACTAAGACCTAAGTTTTACATGGGAAAGCAAACTTTCCACTAAATTAAGAGTAGACATAAAACGGCGGGAAAGTTGAAAACTGTCCCAAGTTAGCCTGTTTGGACGATACCGTTAGAAAACGGGTGCAAATCCCCAAGCTTAAGAGCTTTTCACGTTTCTTAAAACTTCCTGCATGTCTTAAAATATTCAATGACAGGTGTGATATCTGAAAATGGTTGAGAACTTTGTAACTTTGAGGTTGCGAGCCGATAGAAGGCAGTGGAACAAACCCTCCAGATGTACCAGCGTGCAGTAAAATCAGCCTACCACCTTTGCCAATAGGAGCGGCTAAAGTTCCTTCAGTCGTGTCATCAGTCCATCCTCGAGAGACAGTGTGGCCGGTATTTACCCATGTTTCGTCTAACCACACTTTTTTCAACTTTTTGTATTGAAACCCCAAAGTAACTAAAACACTCTTGAGAGAAAAATGCTGCCTCTATGGATGCTGATGCTTATCATGAAACAGTAAAGAGATTCTCCCAGCACACTTTGGGTACAAAGCGGATTGAAATCAGAGCTAACTGAAACTAACAGTTTTTTTACAGTAGGATGTTCTTTTCTCGTAATATAACCATGTACATGACGGCGAATATCGTCCTGTTGGAAATCATCTAAGGCAGTAACGGTTTTTTGTTTCTTCCTCTTTTTCCCAGGAGTCTGTAAGGTCGTATTACCAACCCGATTTAAACGTTCTTTCTCCTTGCAAATTGCAACTACGGTGCTTTTGTTTATGCCTAACGCAGCTGCGGATCTTTCTACCACTTTCTCTACTGGTATTAAAAATAGCCCCGTTATCATTTTCTTGCTGAAAAAATTCCGGACTTTAACCACAAGTTCTCGTGACTGACTGCTCAAAGCAGAGCCCTGGCCGATTTTGGTGTATGGTGATGGTCTCAGTGGGCGAACGCGAGGGCGGCCTCTTTTATTAGCACTGGTTCCTCCTCTTCTTTCCATTACGGTGATAGTTAATGTACAACGTACAGTATATAACACACACTCACACACACTCACAACCTGATATTCACAATGAACAGCAAAAACACCGAACACAGACAACAAATTTAGCAGTAAACTCGAAGTAGTCACTCTAGTAGCACTTGAGGACTGCGCAGAGAAGCAGTCGCCGCGGTGCGATGTGGCAATAGTGCCTGTTGCTATGGCAACCGCGTCAGACGCTTCTCGCTCCTATTGGTCACGTAGCCAACCAGGCAGTTCTCCCTCTCATTCCAAAGTAAGGACGCCCCATCACGCCAATATGGAATTTGTATCTACTCGACTATAGAAGATATATTTTTGAGCAACCTGAGTAGAAGAAATTTTTTATAAATGTTTTTGCAGACTTTCACAAACAACTATAGGATATGTTTATTTCAGAAACTTATGTATAGGCTAAGAAGAATTTAAACTATTTTAACAGTCGTCTCGTTAATCCTAAAAATTACAAGAATATAAAAATTTGAACAATCTGTAAATTTTAACATTTTAAACATCTGTAAATGCAGTATCTGGCAGAGATTGTAGGTATAACATTTAGATGTATGTGTTCTCATGGGTATGTACATGAGATTACACAATATCATGTAATCCTGGCAACTCATAAATGCATGAGTATGACAGAATAACATATATTGTAATATTTGTAATATACTATTGAAGAAAATTAAACTCAAAATCAGATTCAGATTGAAAGTTAATCAATTAGTAGGTTAAGGCGGCAACAATGAAAAGAAATCGTAGTTCAGCGTTTCAGTATGCGTATATTTTTCTGTTTACATTGAAAGGATAAGCCAATCTGATTTAGGCCCTTATTCTGCCCGTCCTTATAGGCCACTGGCCTGTGTGAGGATCATATCAAACAGAATAAGGGGAGGAGTCGATACAGTACAAGGTATTTGGTACTGATAAGAAGTGCAACGGTCAAAGGCAGGATTCGAACCTGCGCTATCTCTAACTTAGACTGAAAGTTCAACGTCTATGTGTAAGCTTAAATGAAAGATTATACTACTCTATTAAAAAAAAAACTCCGTTTAGAAGTTATGTTATAATTTTCAGCCCATAATTAGTGTACGATTTAATTTGCAAGACCTACGATATAATATTTCACCTATATTTTACACAGAACACATTGATTAGTTTAAATTACTACTCGTATTTGTAAATAGTATGAACTGTTTTAAATTATTTTATTTTTAATTGATTTATGACAACAAACTTTACTTTTCACGGAAACTTAGGTAGGCAATGATCTACTGTAGTCACAAAAACCAAAACCTAAACCTAAACCTAAACCATGCTACTTTGCTCATGATATGGAACATGCTGTGCAATATTCTCCAGAAGGTTTTATTATATTTTACCATGAAACAGTTATTAGAACAAAAATTATTATTCATAGTAAAAATGTAAAAATTTCAATTTGAATATGTAATATAATAAGTTGTTTCTACCACTGTATCACTTCATTTTGTTTCTCTTGTGAAATGGATGAGTGCTCTGGTTGTAATCTCAGCAACTAATTAAATAAATTAAAACATACACACCATATTCATCTTCATATCTGCACAATACAGTTTTCATAATTGTTGACTTTAAAGAACTAAACGTAATTAAGTGTCGAACTTTAATCCTAAGTGAAACAGCATTTAATAATTTCACATTTTTTACATGTTAACTCTATTATAAAATCCCAGAAAGATGACTATTAGACACCTTTAATAAAATAATTCTCTGATTCATTTTTATCTCATATTTATGAAGGGCTCTTAAATGTTTCAATTAGAAACAAAACATAAATTAATTATTTCTGTATATTTAAAGTACTAAAGGATTAACAACCCAAAGTTACAAGTATTTTTTTCTTTTTGTACACAAAGAATACTAACGTTAATATTTGATTATGATAATCTTAACGAAATAAATAAATTATAAAATCCTTAAAAGATTAAAATTCTGTTAAAACTTTAAATGCGTATACTTTAAACTGTTTTACTGTTGTTTACTGTAATTAATAATCTCTAAAACTTGCATGTAAACTGCTTTAGGTAAGAAGAAAACTAGAGCCAAAACTATGATTTAAAAGTAATCAAAGTAACTCATCTATAAGTCTTTGTCTTGATCCTGGTCTTCGACTTTGTACTCCTGGTGAAGATTTCCTGACGTCCTGCGTGTTGAACGACTCTGAACGTTAAACTGAACTATAACAAATGTCCTTGCCCTTATCAAGCTTTGTCATTGCACCTGTCCCTGGACTTGCTTTTCCAAGCCAACGTAGTATGAGGTAAAAGAATTAAGTAAACAACACTTTTGAAATTATCGAACACTTTCAAATAATTGTACTTTGCTGTTTCCATGGATATTAATATATAATCTGGTGTCAGTAGATATGAATATGGGGTTCCTAGCGCACTTTTGGGACAGACAGAAAATCAATGTAAAATACTGTTCATTGAACCATAAACGAATCTATAAATCATGAACTAAAAATAAACGAATCTATAGCTGTTTGATTCTACTTTCTTAAGCTGAAACTTAGTGAAATATGCTTCGAACCAATCTCATATCTGCTTCGAATCTACGAAAATTCTGTTGTAAATATATTAAAATCTTAATGAAAAATCTTGGAAAAGTTAAAGAAAAAATTATTGAAAAAATAGTATAAAGAATTTAAATTGCCCCCTACAAACCAATATAGTAATAAATTGTCCTATAATTATACTATTTTTTCAAAAATTTTAAGTCTTAGTTTACAGATTTTTCTATAATAAATAGAAGAATCTACAGCTGTTTTACTACAATTTGTGCTGATTTGTGTCAAATTCTAGTAAAATTCTCCACTTTTCAAAGTCTGAGTTATACAAATTTTCCCTATATAAATAGAAGAATCTAACGCTGTTAAATCATAAATTCTGCTGATTTGTATCAAAATCTTTAAATTTTTCCTATATAAATAGAAACATTTAACGCTGTTTCTACATAAATTGTGCTAATTTTTATCAAATTTTGATAAAAAATCCTTAGAAATCTACTGAATTATTGCTATTTTTCAGCTTAATAAAAAGATATTTTACTAAATATTAAAACTTGGCAGATTTAAATTTTCCCTATTTAAATGGAGAGGAAAAAGATATCCTGCCGAAGTCGAAAAATCATCTAAAAAATAAAGATATTTATGAAAAAGAACTAAATTATTTGAGGACTTGGGCTAAACAAAATCAAATTGCCGATCACCAAAACATGTATAATATAGAAAAATTGCGTGAACTAAAGAAAAATTTTAAGGAAAGTAAAAAAGATCTCAATCTATTTAAAGATGAAAAAAATTCAATCAATCGCTGAGAAATTGTCCATTGAAACAAACGATAAAACTAAGTCTGAAATGATCGAAGAAATTGACAAAACTCTTAATGAGAAACCTGAAAATATCACTGATGTAGAAGTTTTATCCTCAATACACGGTCTTTTCAAGCAATACATTTTAACAAATTTGAACGACAATTTCATGTCAATTTACAAATATCTTTCTATTTTGCGCCCAGAAATTAAAAGTTTAATCGAAAAATTTCAAGAAACTGTGAAAAATAGTAAAGGATATCTCTCTTTAGAATGCGAATACGAACGAACTTTAGTGAACGGTGAAACACAAACTTGTCCAATGTACTTTACTATAAAAGCAGACGAAATATTTGACATAAACGACTTTATTACTAAGCAATTTAATAAATTAACACATCGAGAACAGACAAATCATCCAAATCGAGGTTCTGGATGGACATTAAAACGCTGTAAACAACTGATTTTGAGCCTTAATAAACACGAATTTATGAACGCAGGATCATATATCGATTTGCCAAAGAAAATCAAAGATAAGAAAGCTTGTATAAATATAAAAAATAAAGATGATTATTGCTTTATTTATTCTATCCGATGTGCTATTGAAAAACCCGAAAGAGACTGCGAACGATCAAAACAATATGAAAAATTTGTAAATGACGATATATTTTCAGGTTTCGAGTATCCAATGTCCTTAAAAGATATACAATTATTTGAAAAACGAAGTCACAATTCCAAGTACAAATATCCAAAAATGTCTATAAATATCTACAGTTATGATGAGAAACTCAATATTGTTCCATTACAAATTTCTGAAAAATACGACGCTGAGTTAGAAATCGATTTATTGCATGTTAAACAAGAAGACAAATCTCATTATGTTTTGATAACCGATCTAAATAAACTCGTGAGTTCTCAGTTATCCAAGCATAAGGAAAGAAAATTTCTTTGTAGAAGATGTTTAAGCCATTTCTACAAATCTGGAGATTTAACAGATCATTTAGAAATTTGCAAACAACACGAAGTTTGTAAGCCAATTATGCCGTTTCCAGGTCAAACAACAACATTTACTAATTATCAAAAGAAATTTTCTCATCCTTACGTTATTTATATGGATTTTGAGAGCATATTAGAAAAAATTCCGACATGCAAGAACAATCCACAAAGATCGATTACAACCAAGATTCAGAAGCACATTCCTTATGGTTTTACTCTATATTTAGTGTCAAATGTGACGAATCGCATGTATAAACCGATATGTTATCGAGCCGAAAATGAAGACGATTTGCCTAATGTTCCTGCAAAATTGTTTGAAGAACTCAATAAATTATCGAAATACATAGCTACAAAATATAATTCTAAGAACAAAAAACCTATGAAATTAACTGAAGAAGAAGAAATTTCATATCAAAATTCAAACGTTTGTCATATCTGTGAATGGTCTGCTTATGATGTTGGGTCAATTCAGTATGGTTTTACTCCTGATAGTTGGAAAGATAAGAGTTATAATAAAGTGAGAGATCATTGTCATTTAACCGGCAAGTTTCGAGGCGCAGCTCATGCATGTTGCAATCTGAATCTCAAATTTCCTCAGAATATTCCCGTTTTCTGCCACAATATGAGTAACTATGACACTCATTTGTACATAAAAGAATTGGCTAAACAATATGGAAACGTTGATTTGATCGCAAACACCGATGAGAAATATATAAATTATTCTGTAAATTCTGGCTATGGGTATGAGTTTGAAGATGATAAACCAAGAAATTCATCAAGTTTTCTTTCGTAGATACGTTCAGATTTATGGCATCGTCTATAGAAAAGTTAGCTAAAAACCTCAAAAAAGATGATTTCAAACATACAAATCATTTTATACAAGATGGTCTGAGTGCAATTCTAGATAGACAACCAAATGACGAAGAAGAAATCTTTAAAATTCTATCTGGAAAAGGCATATTTCCTTACGAATTTATCGACAGTATTGAAAAACTTGATTACACAGAAGAATTGAGAATTCAAGATTTCTATTCACTTTTGACAGACGAGAGCATATCTGAGAAAGATTTTCAACACTACTTAAATGTATGGAACAAATTAAAAGTAAAAAATCTAGGAAATTACTCCGATCTCTATAACATTCAAGATGTTCTATTGCTCGCTGATATCTTTGAAAATTTTAGGAATATTTGTTTGAATTGCTATAAACTTGATCCAGCACACTATCTAACAGCTCCCAGTCTTGCATGGGATGCTATGTTAAAAATTAACGAAGATAGAATTACAGTTAATTAGTGATTATAATATGTATTTGATGATCGAAAAAGGTATTCGCGGAGGCATTTCTCAGTGTATTAAACGATATGTGAAAGCAAATAACAAATATTTAAAAGATTTTGATAAGACAAAGCCCGAAAACTATTTGTTGTACGTCGATGCAAACAACCTTTATGGGTATGGTCTTATGCAAAATTTACCATATAACGAAATCAAGTGGATGGATCCTAAAAACGTATACAACAGCAGAATGGAAAGAAACAATTTTGGAACTCACTGGCGACGAAGATTATGGATATATTTTAGAAGTTGATCTTGAATATCCAACAAATTTGCATGAACATCACAAAGATTTACCTCTTGCTCCAGAACATTATAACAACAAACTTTGCACAACTCTTTTAAACAAAACAGAATATGTTGTTCATTCTAGAAATTTGAAATTCTATCTAGAACAAGGTATGATTTTAAAACATGTGAATAGGGTTATTGCGTTTGATCAGAAACCTTTCATGAAAGAATATATCGATTTTAATACTAGTATGAGAACCAAGGCTATAAGTGACTTTGAGAAGGACTTTTATAAGCTTATGAACAACTCGGTTTTTGGAAAATCGATGGAAAATGTAAGAAATAAATGTGATATTAAACTAGGAAACGAAGAATTTTCAATGAAACAAGCTAAGAAAACGAAATTTCAAATGTTTCAATATCTTTGACGACAACTGTATAGCGAGTCACATGTACAAACAAAAGGTTAAATTTAACAAACCGATTTACATAGGATTTTCAGTTCTCGACCTCTCAAAATTGCTAATGTACGAGTTTTATTACAACAAATTAAAGAAGTTTGATCCAGATTTGAATCTGTGTTACATGGATACAGACAGTTATTTCCTAGAATTGAAACGAGATCCTTTTAAAATTATTAAAGAAAATATAGAGGACTTTGATACGAGCGATTATCCAAAAGATCACGACTGTTTCGCTACTAAAAACAAGAAAGTAATAGGGAAATTCAAAGACGAATTGAACGGCGAGATATTAGAAGAATTTTGTGGTTTAAGATCAAAGATGTACTCGTACAAATATCTAGACAAAAATCCAGTTAGGTGTAAAGGAATTAAGAGAAGCGTTGTAAATAAAACAATAAATATCGAAAACTTGAAGAGATGTTTGTTCGAAGATAAAGAAGAATTTAGGGAGATGACTGTAATAAAAAGCTATAAACATGAATTGTACACAGTTACCATAAACAAGCTGGCACTGAACGCTAAAGATGATAAGAGAATCGTTCTAGAAAATAAGATCGATACAGTACCTTATGGCTATAAAAATGAAGCAAAATCTGATATATTAGATGAGTTAAATAAACTTGGAAACTTTGACATGTAAATGGAAGATGATTTGATTCACTGCCACAAATGTAAGAAAAAAACGAAAAATATAGATTCTAAAATCGTTCAAACTCAAAACGGGTTGTATAGAATTGCAGCAAAATGTTCAAAATGTAAGACAAATAAGAGTAAATTTATAAAGAATCCAAATGAAAAACAAGTAAAGAAAGAATCTAAGAATAAGGAAGAAATCGAGATTGAAGCTAGAGAAATTCATGCACCAGTACGAAAGAAGTTTAAAAAGAGAAAAATTATAACATTAGGAATTGACGATTTATGGGCAGCAGATTTAGTTATAATGTCTAACTATTCAGATCAAAATGATGGATTTAAGTATATGTTAAATGTTATTGATACTTTCTCAAAATATGCTTGGTCAAGAGCTATCAAAAGAAAAAACGGCAAGGATATTTCAAAAGCTTTCGAAGATATAGTAAAAGATGCCATAAGGATCAATCACAAAACCTCCAAACTTACTTCATACAGATAAGGGTTTAGAGTTTAAAAATAAAGAATTTAACGATGTTTTGAGAAAATACAACATTAAGATTTATCATACTGAAAACGAAGAGAAATCAAGTATTGTAGAGAGATATAACAGAACTCAAAATGAGAGAGAATGAAAGTAATTTTTGAGATTAATAAAAACTTTAAATGGATCGATATTCTTCAAGAAATCGTAAAGAAATATAACGATACTGTTCATAGCACAATCAAAATGAAGCCTAAAGACGTAGATAAAGATGCAGAAAAAGAGTTATTAGAGTCGGTTTTTAAGTATGTTCCACCAGAAATTCACACGAAAACTAAATTTAAAGTCAATGATCATGTAAGAATTGTTAGTAAAAAACAAACATTGTCGAACAAATATAAGAACAATTGGTCAAGAGAAATCTTTGTGATTTATCAAATTAATAACACAGATCTTGTAACTTACAGTATAAAAGATTTAAACAACGAAGAAATAACTGGAAGTTTTTTGAATATGAATTGAGAAAGTCAAAGATTTTTTCTATATAAATGGAGTCTCAAAAGAAATGTATAAAGTGTCAGGAATTTAAAGATTTTGAAGAATTTCATAAAGATAAGCTTAGAAAAGATGGATTATACTATTATTGTAAGGATTGTCATAAAAAATATGCAAGAGAATTATACGATAAAATGGAAAAAATTAACTTTGGAAGAGAAAGAGTGTCACATTTGTAAAGAAATTAAGAATATTTCTGAATTTTACAATTGACATTATAGTAAAGATAGAAAGAAAGCTTATTGTAAGGCTTGTGAAAAAATATATAAAAAAGAATTGTACGATAAAATAGAAACGTTAACTTTAGAAGAGAAAGAATGCACACGGTGTAAAATAGTTAAAAAAATTTCTGAATTTAACAATCAACATTATAGTAGAGATAAAAAACAAGCATATTGTAAAGAATGTATTAAAGAAATATTTGCTAGACCAGTTCATTGCGTATGCGGAAGAGAAATTCAACAATTCTATAATCTTAAAAGACATTTACAAACAAAATATCATAATTCGAGAGTTTAACATTTTCATCGTGTAATTTAGATATTCTATAAATCAGTCGAGATTCTGTCATATTTGTGGTAAAATGATTTCCGTTGTATAAGATATTCAAAGATTCTTTCATTTGGTTATACAGATTGATAGAATTTGGTTCGTCATCAATGAACAAAATCTCTAATTCAGGATAATTTATTTTTAGATGTTTTAATCGGTTTGGTATTTCTCGTTTCTGAGCTCTGATAACGTAATAAGGCCATTCCCACATGTGATTCTTCTTAATTAACACAAAAACATGGTGTTTTTTCTTATCAAAATCTTTACAAACAAGGTCTGGTTTCATTAAGTCAATTTTTACACTTTGTTTTGCGATTATTTCCGTTTTTATTTCATCTTTAATTTGTAACTGTTTTATTTCATCTTTTAACTGCTTATTTTCGTTTTTGAGTTTGTACTCACCAAATTTACGAATACTTTGCAAAACTTCTTTTGTAACCCAATTTTTAAACAATTTCGCTTCTGATTTATGCGATCTCAAAATTAAAGAATAAAGTCCAGATTCATTAACGAAAACAGTGTTGTTTTGAAAGTTTGAAGGTAAGCTATTCAATAGCTCCCCTTGATTCATGTCTTTAAACGTTAATTTATCATCTTCGTCAACGTTTAATCTGATCGTTTGCATAGTATTTTCATATTCTAGAATTTTTGCAACATCTTTAGCCTTAAACCAGATCATATTGTTTTCGTCTACAATCGTTAAGATATTTGTGTTATTGAATTTGAGTTGATTATTGAGTAGGCCTACAAGTGACTCCATTTATATAGAAAAATTTTTAACTAGTAATTTTTATTTCAGTATAAAGTCCTGATTCATTGATGAAAATAGTATTTTTTTGAAAGTTAGAAGGTAGGGCAATCGAATGATCCACCTTATTTATTTCAGAATATGATAATTTATCATCATTATCAACATGCTCTCTAACTGCGTGTTTCGTATTTTCATATTCTAGAATTTCTGCAACATCTTTAGCTTTAAACTAAAATTCGTTATTTTTATCCACAATCGTAAAAATATGTTTGTTTTCAAATCTAAGTTGATTATTGAGTAGGTCTACAACTGACTCCATTTAGATAGAAAAGAAATTTAACTAGTAATTTTTATTTAGAGAATAAAGGCCAGATTCATTAATGAAAATAGTTTTGTTTTGAAAGTTTGAAGGTAAGAACGATTCGTTCCCCCCTTGATTCATCATTCTTTCGACAATCTTAAATATATTGTTGTTTTACTCTCATTATTTAATAAATTTCCCTCAGAGTCTTGTATAGTTAGAACGATTTTTTGAATTCTTTCAATATTTTTTCTAATTGGAATATAATCGATTTCATTCGGTTTTTCACTGATTTTTGATCCATAAGCAACATTTGGGAAAAAAGTGTACAAAATTTCAGATTCTTTGTGTAAATGTTCGGTATGATTTTCAAAACTAGGTTCAACGAGATTGCAGTGCACTTCAATTACATCGAACGGTCTAAATTTTGGCGTTTTATTTCCTAAATATACCTGATTTGGCTCAATAGTTTCTTGAACAAACCCTAATAAATCTACAATAATTGCTGAAAACATTATTCTTACTGGTGATTTTATTTGAATTTTATTAGAGAGATAATTTTTTTGCATTTCAAACTTGTTTTCGTCAAAGTTTAAAGATTTATCTGATTGTTTGAATGTTTTTAGATAATTTTTAAGGGAATTTTTTATTTGATCGAAAGTATAATATCCTTTGTTTAAACCATAGTATTTTGTTATGTTCTTCTCACTAAATCCTATACAATAAGGAGAACTTTCACTAATATTTATTACAAAATTGTCAGAATAAAAACCGCTTAAACCGATGAAATAATTTGATTCTTCCTCTAAATGAATAGGATGTTCCAAGTTTAAAACTAATTTAGAGCTTTCTGAAGTCAACTTGAACAGCTTCATTTCCGCTATTTAAATGGAGAAATTTTTAAAGCAAAAAGATCAGATAAAACTTCAAACGTTTGAAGAAAGTAAGAAAGATCAACCAATCAGATTGTTAATTGTTGGTTCAAGTGTGGTTGTGGGAAAAACAACTTTATTATTGAATTTTATCTACAATAGGTTGATTCCTTATTCCAATTTGTATGTTTTTAGTAAATCTTTAGAACAAGACGCCTATAAAAAATTACAAGAAAGATTTGAAAATATTGAGAAAAACTTAAACAAAAAAATATCACATTTTTATAATGCTTCTGAGGACATAGTTCCATTAAGCGAATGTAAACCAAAATCTTTAATCGTTTTCGATGATTGTATTTTAGAAAATCAAGACGTTATTAAGGAATATTTCGTAATGTCCCGTCACAAAAACATATCTTGTATCTATCTTTCCCAATGCTTTTCAAAGGTTGATAAACAAGTTATTAGAAATAACCTGAATATGTTGTGTATTTTTAAGCAAGATGATCACTATTCGAGAAAGATTTACAACAATTATGTGGGATCTGATATGAGTTTTAACCACTTTAATGAATTATGTGATAAAATTTGGAAAGAAGACTACGGATTTTTAACTATTAATCTAACTTTGAAGCCTAAAAATGGTAAATATCTGAATAAATTTTCTAATATAAATGCTGCTCAGTGGTCTGACAAATCTACTTGATAAAATATTTGTTACAATTATTTTTACATTATCTTTACTTTTTATTTACATTATGAAAATAACAGAAAAACGGTAAATCTGTTCACGTTCCACGTTGTACGTTCCACGTTTTCACGTTTCGTGTTTCACGTTCATGTTTCACGTTCATGTTTCACGTTCGTGTTTACGTTTCACGTTCATGTTTTACGTTCGTGTTTACGTTTCACGTTCGTGTTTCACGTTCGTGTTTTACGTTCCGTGTTCACGTTTTACGTTCCACGTTTTTACGTTCCACGTTCACGTTTTACGTTCCACGTTCACGTTTTACGTTCCACGTTCACGTTTTACGTTCCACGTTCACGTTTTACGTTCCACGTTCACGTTTTACGTTCCACGTTCACGTTTTACGTTCCACGTTCACGTTCACGTTCCACGTTCACGTTTTTACGTTCCACGTTCACGTTTACGTTTCAAAATTTTCCTAAATAAATGGCGAACGTAACTTCTGAAGAAGCGAAAAAACTTGATCAAATCGAAAAGAAATTAATCAATGAATTTAAAACAACAGATTCGAATGGATGAAGAAGAACAAGAACTTATTCAAAAAATCAATCAACCTGTAACTTCTGCAATTAAAAATGTTGAAGGTAAAATTGAAAACGTTTTAAGCGATAATCAAAATTTAATGAATTTAGTTCCAGTTGTACGACAATTTGCCGATATTTCGATTCCAGAATCTGAAGTAGAAGAGTTTGAATTGCCAAAATTACCATCTTCAACACCATTTAGACCTCGAATCATTGAAGACTCTACCATAGTTGAACCAATAAGTCCTGGAACAACGGATATAATAATTGGTAAAATTGGTAAAAAATTCCTTCCTAGAGTAAAAAGATGATAAATTTGGTTTGTATTGGGATAAAAAAAAGAAAAGTTTTATGATTGGAAATTTACCCGTTAATTTTGAGCATAATGATATCATTATTAATGAAAAAACATATGAAGGAACTCAAGGTTTATGGAGATTATTAACAGGCACTGATGTTCCAAAAGACGGTTTATATTCTGAAGAAGATTTGAAAAAGTATACAGAAATTTTATGGGAATCTGACTCAATTTACAAAAATAATGATCCATCAACTAAGAAACCAAAGTCAAGTAAAGGTAAAAAATATCTCAATTTGATTAAACCAATTTGGGAAAAACGAATCGAAGGATCAGGTGTAAGAAAATACAGTGATAATAAGATTGAATACAGATATATCGACGATTTGACAAAACTCGATGGAATTATTAATTATATTTATGCTCAAGAGAAGGCTGGAAATAAAAATTTTTTTAACGAAAAGCAAGCGATTAAAGATTTTATTTCGAACAAACTTGATGAATTGATTGAAAAACCTGATGGAATTAAATATTTAAAAGCGAGTTTTGACAGCAATAAGTTCATCTATGATTGAAGGTAGCGGACTTTTGAATGATTTTATCAACAATTTACCTTTTGAATTACACGTACCAACTTATCAGTATCTGGGGCCCGGCACAAAACTCGAAAAAAGACTAAAAAGAGGAGATACTGGTATAAATAAAATTAGATCAAGCTGCTATGGAACACGATATTTTTTATGCAAAACATAGAGACACAAATTCCAGACATATCGCAGATAAAGTTTTGCAAGATAAAGCAATGGATAGATTTTTTATCAAAAGATGCTAGTTTAGGTGAAAGATTTGTTGCACTTTCAACAGTTGGAGCAATGTTTTTGAAGAGAAAACTAGGAATGGGAATTGAAGAGAACTTGAAATTTTAACTATATAAATGGAGGTGAACGTAAATTTTCAGTAAAAATCAGAAAGAAAAAATAAAAATCCGCTTTTAAGAAAAAAATACCCGTTAGTATTCAATTTAAAATAGATCAACTAAAAAATGGCGAAGATAAGATATTTTTAACAAATAGACAATACAATAAACTCGAAAAACATAAGAAAAACAATAAAGGAACCAGAATAGAATTTTCTTATAATCAGTTGAAAGAACTCAAAAATGGTGGACTTTTGAAAGATTTATTAGATTTTGGAGAAAATATTCCAGTTGTTAAAAATGTTGTTCCTTATGTTCGTAAAGCTGCTCCAATCGTTAAAAAAGATGTGATTCCTATTGTTCGAAACATTTTAAATTGGTTAGATAAAGAGTTGGAAGATGTTACAGGATCTGGATTAGATGAAAAAACTTTGAATTACGTGAAATCAAACATTGAAAAAAAAAAAATTTAAACCTTTAACATTCGGGGAATCAGAAGAAATCTGCAAAAAATATTAAACATTTTAGAGGAATCTTCATGAGAGATACATTACCTGAAAAAGTTAAGAAATTTGAATGTGGAATTGTGAATTTAGACTCGATTATGGGAAGTGGAAACGCATTGGATTTGTTATTATAAAAATGATAAGAATGCATGTTATTTTGATTCGTATGGAAGAATTGAGGACAAACCACCTATAGAATTGATTAAATATTTGAAAAAATCAAGCGTCTACTACAATGACTCTCAGATTCAAGACTATAAAGATCCCCCAATTTGTGGACATTTGTGTGTTTTTGTTTTGAATGAACTGAGTAATGGTAAAGATTTTAAAGAAGTTGTTAACAAATTATTGCTTAATAAATATGGATTCACAAAATATTTTTGACGTATTTGGTACACAAATTATTCAAAATGTAGATAATAGTTTGAGTTTTATCTTTTCTTATCCACTTATACATGACTAAAATTTTCGTAAAAGAATTTTGAAATTTTCTCTTATTAAATGGTGGACTACAAAAAGTATTCAGGCGATATTGAAAGGGCGGAGTTTAAAAATTTCTATCCAATTAGTAAACAACATTTGAATGAACCGAATAAAAGAAACTGAGTTTAATATTGATTTTGGAGATAACTTTTGCTCGTCTAACTTCCAGTTTTATATTTCTGGAACTTTAACAAAACAAGATGGTCAAGCATATCTTGAAACTGATAATGTTAGATTAATCGATAATTTTATACCGTTTTTATTTTCTAAGATTGAAGTAAGAAAACACAATAAATTGATAGAAGAAGTCGAAAACTGTGGCCAATTAAGCACAATTAAAGGAACTATTTGTTATTCCAAAAGTGATGTATTTTCAAACAGTTTTGAATCAACTTTTATATTTGGACAATTTGAAGCGGTCGGTGATTTAGCACATTTCGGCTTAGGATTCTTTGAAAATGTTACTATTCCGATCTATAAAGGTGGATTTTACATTAGTTTCATAAGAGCTGAAGACGATGATGTGATTCTGAAGACTGCAACTGGAAATGTTATGCCTGTTGATGGCAAAATTACAATTAACGAGTTTTTCATTAGAGTTCCGATGATTGATTACAAAACCACGAGTAAAATTCAGTTGATTGATGAAATTATAAAATCTCAAAACATCACGTTTAATTTTCTAGATTGGCAATGTATTGAGCAAAAAGGTATTTCCGGAACAACTTATTCGTTCGATATCACAAATATTTATAGAAATATCTTCAATCCCAAGTTCGTTATCATTGGTTTTCAAACAGATAGACAGAATAATCAAGAAAAAAATCCTTCAAAGTTCGATAGTTTGAATGTGAAAAATATCAGAGTAAAATTGAATGGTTCTTATTATCCAGATGAATTACAAAATTTAAACATTTCCGGTGGTCTTTTCAGAATCATGTATCAGATGTATCAAGATTTTAAGAAAGTTTACTACAAAAATATGGAAATGTATTACAACCCCAAAGAATTTATAGCAAATAGACCCATTTATGTCATTGATACAACAAAGAGTTTGACAAATATTTCTAGTTCAAAGAACGATATAATTATCAATATGGATTTTCAAAATGCTGTTACAAACGCGATTTGTTATGTGGTTGTGGTTTCTGAGAAATTTTTAGCCTATGATGTGATTAAGAACGATATTAAAGAAATTCAGTAGTTAATGATGTTCATATTGTTCTCTTTCATTCCTTCTAAAACTTCAAAAATATACTCTTTCGCTGATGAAAAATCTCGATTTCTTCCGGAATAATCTTTGTAATCATAAACAAAATATCCTAAATAGTTGTACAATAGAATGAAATTATTTCTTTTTATCTCGGTAGTTGAAATATAAACATAAACATTTGCGCTGAAAAATTTATATCTCGGCAGACTTAGTTCCATAGCTTCCATTTATTCTTTTTGTAAAATGGAAGAGTATAATGCCAACTGTTACAAGTGTTATAATAGAGGAGAAATTATTGATAAAAGATTAGTTTGTAGAGATTGTAATTTAATTTTGTACGAAAGAACCTAAGCCTAAGAAATTTCGAAATAAATTAACATATTTGAATAACCTGCTTAGAAAATTACAATATGGAGACAAGAAGCAAACACATTTTGTTACAGAATTTAGAAAACAGAACAAAAATTTTTACTTATCTCTTGGAACCGTTGACAAAATTATTTTCCTTTTCAAAGAATACATTAGGTTTGTAGGTTTAAAATACACACGTTTATTATGAGAAGATTTTACCTATAATCTTTCACTATTTGGACATTGAATTTGACTACGATTTTAAACCTGAAATCTTTGATGATTTTATAGTACATTTGGAGAAAGTAAATGAAGAACCTCGTGAAAAGAATGCGGTTTTACTCACATTCTCCCCGACTTCTCGAGTGATTGTTAGCAAATTTCATTATTTCCGTTTATAGATTTTTTATTAAGATTTCTGGATTTTTTCATTAAAACAGCTTATAAATGTAGAAGCAAACATTGAACAGTAAAAACAGCTAAAGATTCGGTTATTTAACATTCGTGCTTTCCTGTTAGATTTCTTAGATTCGTTTATTGTCCTGTAAACAGTATTTTCTATTGATTTTCTGTCTGTCCCAAAAGTGCGCTAGGAACCCCATATTCATATCTACTGGTGTCTATGTTTCACCTCTTTCTTTCTTTTTTAATATCTTCACTTGCTTTACGACTACTACTATGATTACACCGATTCTTGTTATCAGATTACCGTTACACATAATATACTAGAGACTCAAACATCTGCCATTGCATGCCTTACAGTATCGTGATAAATTATCATAATTTAGATCCAAATTCCAGGCACACTATTCGATATGTCATGGTATTGCTTAATAGTATATCTGTTTTCGCTATGTTTTCTAATTAACTCAGTAGTCTAAATTTCAGTGCATTTAAAATTAATTAAATACTAAAGTTATTTTATGCACACAAGTTACTAAATTGAAAAGTTTATAAATAAACAATCAATTATTTGAAAATGGGTTAGTGGTTAAGGGTTCAATATCATTTCATTTAGTTTTCAAACATTTTGTTTGTAATTAATTTTTACTCTTGTACAGCACGGATAAAATATAGTCTGTAACTATTATCATAACAAGTCTGAAATGTTCTAACCTTTACAGGAACATTTGTTTGCAATTGCATGCAATTGTTACTTTTTCAGTGAAATGTGGTAAGGGAGATATATTTCAAAAACATGAAATATTTATAAATGAATGACAGGTGCATCTTACTTGCTAATGCTTTCAATTGCTTGCATGCAATTGTTACTTTTTCAGTGAAATGTTGTGAGGGAGATATATTTCAAAAATATGAAATATTTATAAATGAATGACAAATGCATCTTACTTGCTGATGCTTTCGTTTTACAATTTGAAGAAAATTTTACTAATTTTAGTTTCAGTAAGAGTATTGGTGTAATAGTCTTCATTACACACACTAGTTTTGCCACAGAATATACTGATAAATGAGAATATGACTGCTGTAAGAAAAGAATCTTATTTCTGAAAAGTTCCCTATAGTGAACTTTAGTAAACTTACATTAAAATAAATTCACTGATGTTATTTCCCAATAAAAATTTAATATTAAATGCTTAACAATATGCCGTACACTCCATATTATTTTATGTTTAATTACATAAATATTTATAAAGGGACTCGACACTATCATAAATTATAGGATTGTGTATAGATGCAGCTTGTTATTATTTCTCATACTTGATTTTAAACCAAAGAACGTAACATAAGTAACACGCATACTCAAGAGTGAGGAAACCCACTGAGTCTATTACCTTTCCACTGTGTCTCCTCTCGGTCTCTCTAACTCTCTCTGTCTGGAACAGTACTTCGGATCACAACGTTTTCTTCTACATCTTTACACATTTTTAAGAGAGTTCATTGTCAAAACGAACTGTTTATTTTACTTAAATTTATCGTTGTAAACATTTATAACATCTGGTAGGCTAACAGTAAGAAAAATATTATATCATTAAATGTATTAGGTAAATTTTGATTATGTAAATGTAATAAAACTAAAAATTACTGCCAATGCGTATATACAGTATACTCTTTAATATATATATATATATATATATATATATATATATATATATATATATATATATATTTAATTTTTTTAACGATATGTAAAGCTACAAATGTTTTACGAAACTTGATTTTTATAATTTTACTCCTATTTTATCTCACACTTATTTATAGATATATATATATATATATATATATATATATATATATATATATATATATATATACATATTCTGATCAATATTGTTGGCATAGGTATATAACGGTAAGTGTGGTGGGGTAATGGTTTTTGAGGTAGAGAAGACAAAATTAAAGAGACGGTACCTTCGCATTTAAGTACTATACCTTTTATATGGGAATTTAATGTGTATTTACTAACAGAAAATTATAGTCTTCATATAATCATAGTGTAGGATTACGCAGATTATAGCGTAATAGAACAACAAATTAAAACTAGCGCATTTGAAGATTTTAAATGAACATCACGGTAATGTAAACCGGACACTCGATAAAATTTACTCTTTGTCGACTCAACTGCTTTGTAAGAGAGCAGTTTCAGTTCAATGTTTTCTAAAACGTTATCCTCTATCTTTCTTTATCAGCCTTATAAACTATGTCCTCAAAATAAAGTTTAAAAAAATATAACTAGTAAAATTTAGTTCCTAAAATTTAATTTAGCTTTGGGTTTTATATTGTAATTGCCTGGACTAAAAAATAATAGGTGTGATGATAATAATCATATTATATTTTCCGAGGACGTGCTTACAACAATATCTTGTTTACTCTGGCTAAGAAATAAGAAGACTACAATCATTCGAGGGCTAGACAAATGGCATTGGTGTAGCCATAATGAAAACAAGAGATTTGTTAAATAGATAAATATTCAAATACATTTAGTACAACAAAAATGATATCTAAATGTTTGCAAAGATAATTTTAAGAAGCATCATGTGGATGATTTAGGATTAAACACTTTTACATGTGAATAAATATCAAAGATATTTTAACAGTCTTTATGTCATTTTAAAATTATCATACTAAAACAACAATGTTATGTAATATCTCAAACGTGTCAAACATCTAGGAATATATTATCAACCAGAAAATCTACGGACAGCATTTACATGTATATTTCGTATCTTAGATATGTGCATGACATTTCACATTAATATATAATCTCGTTTTGCAACAACTCGAGATATTACATATGTATGCAAATTACATATCTTCTAATATGTAAATTCTTATCAACTCAGTTTTATACATATGCAATATTGTTATTATATCAGAGTATATAAACTTAATTTTTGTAGCCAAGTTTAAGCGCAATAAAGTCAGATTCCAATGGCAGTTGTGCAATTTATAGTATACCTTACCCGTCCTGATAGGTGAAGTCGCTTACGCGAGGAACTTTGTATGCGGCAATCTTCTACCGTAAACCAGATTGACACTGGTAATAGTCTAAGGGATCTGGCCGAACAATCGAGATTGACTCTAGCAGTGGGCTAGGAAGCCTGCCTGAACAAAACTCCCCGTCGAGATTGACTATGGCAGTATACTTGGGGGCCAGCCAAAACAAAACCCCCGTAGATGTAACTAAGTTTTCTCTAAATTAAATATATAAATATTTGGTCAGTGTTTTGCCGGCCTCCCCGTGACGAGACTTTATACGAGATGCTTGCGTTGTATATTATTGACAAACTAACGGGCAAACAACAGTTTTATCAACAATAAGTTATTAACAACTTCGGTTTACTTTTCACTTCCAGGCAAACCTAAACTCGGACTTAGTTATCACCAAATTCTCCTTGTCTACTAAATTTGCAAACAGATCATTTAATCTTTCTACGAAATATATTGATTATTTTTATACAACACATACCATTGGGCTGAGCGTTAGAGAACAATTACGATCCGCACGATTCTCGAAACTGGATACAACTGTGAACATGACATTTGGAAACCTAATTTCCGAATTTAACCAATCACCAAATCCATCTCATCCCCAAATTTGGAATCGAGCAACCATAAGTTGCAGCGAGTTGTAATATTATACAGTTAAACGTACACAAACCGGGGTTGAGGTTTTTTAGTAGAAGTTACCCTTAAATTATTAAATACTTTTTAATTCCACATTATCTGGAATAAACGATTATCCCATTCAAAATTACTTTTTACTATTTACGTAATGATGAAATAAATAGTGAGAAATATAAAAAAACTGTTTATTTTAACACGGTTTACGCTTTTAATCCTAAAAACAATTACCACCTCTTTTATATAGAATTAAAATTTCTTAACTTAATATATGAATCTCCCAATTGTCTTTAAAATATTTTTATGTTTTCATGACGTCATTAATAGCTATTTCATTTGGTTTCTGGAACTTTGTTATGCCCAAAGAGGCTCTTAATGCTTCATCTAGAAATTAAGCGTCAACCTCTCTATGAGGGACTTAGTAATACATGCTGTTTGTTTAGTAATTTAGCAGCATTGTAAATATGACATTACGTAATTCTTGACATATTTAATAATTTTAAAACTTATTAATAAAGTTGACATATTAAATTTTATTCTTAACTAATATTAATAAAGGTCCTATCAGTTAAGTTAATATTTCTTTTAAAGGGAATTTTTTAAAGATAGAGAATTGTATTAAAACTGTACTTTAGTTACCGAAAACTAAATATTTATTAGCTACAAGATGTGTTACAAAAATAAATAAAACAATTGTTTGTACTACGACAAGAAACAAAAAGGCGAAATTAAAATTTAACACTTAATTGTGTGTGTAGATTAACTTTAGAGCTCTGGTGATAGTTTCCGTAACTAATTGATTAAATCAACAATTACAGACCACATTTCTCCTCAAACCTGTTTAATATGGTTATTATTTTATTGAGTGTAAACAATTAAATGTTTTAAGATGTGTATTTTATTCCTAATTCGCTTATTCAAATCTATTTTCAATATTGCACTGCCATTAAATGCCTGAGTAATGGTAGCAAATTCACCCGGCAAGTGAGAGATCCGGGTTCGAGTCCCGGCGGAGCAAAGTACTTTTTGCGATTCAATATTTATTGAAATTAAATTAGGCTATTGCCACTTATACAAATTTAATGAATGTAAACAGAAGTCATTTGACAGGTATTTGGTCTTCCGATCATATGTTTAGTTTGGTTATTTAAACACATATGTGAAAGAAACGGCCAAATACAAAATAATTGAATCGTAAAAAGTGAGGGCTCTGTGGTGTAATGGTAGCAAATTCACCCGGTACGTGAGAGATCCGGGTTCGAGTTCCGGCGGAGCAAGTTCTTTTTGTGATTCAATATTTATTGAAATTAAATTAGGCTATTGCCACTTATACAAATTTAATGAATGTAATCAGAAGTCATTTGACAGGTATTTGGTCTTCCGATCATATGTTAGTTTGGTTATTTAAAACACATATGTGAAAGAAACGGCCAAATACAAAATAATTGAATCGTAAAAAGTGAGGGCTCTGTGGTGTAATGGTAGCACATTCACCCGGCAAGTGAGAGATCCGGGTTCGAGTCCCGGCCGAGCAAGTACTTTTTGCGATTCAATATTTATTGAAATTAAATTAGGCTATTGCCACTTATACAAATTTTATAAATATATATATATATATATATATATATATATATATATATATATATCTCAGATATGTATATAGCTAGGACGATGTGTTCTAAATTATTGTTAACAGATTATTTCTGTACACCTAGAGTACTGAAAGGATTTATCAACATAAATTTCAGTTATTTTAGCTCTAAAAATATACGAAAATAATTCTTCAAGTAATCTTTACTCTTTTTCTCAGGTATGTTTGAACGGATAGTATATAGCTAGGGACGATATATTTTAGGATATTGTAAACTGTTTTTTTCTGATCACTTAGAGTACTGAAATGATTTAAAAACATTAATCTCAAGTTCTTTTTTAGCTCACAAAATATAAGAGAATAATATTCTTCAGGTCATCTTTACACTTTGTATCAGTTATGTATGACGGATAGTATGTAGCTTGGACGATGTGTTGGAAGTGATTGTAAACTGATTCCTTCTGAACACTTAGAGGACTGAAAGGATAAAAAAATATAAATTAAAACTTATTTTTTAGCTCAAAAAATATCCGAAAGTTATTTGTTGATCAAAATAATCTTCCTCATCGTAAAAACCCTGTTAATTGTAAACGCGTTATAACTAAATAGGAACTGTTTCAATGTACGTTTTTACATTTAAACCACAATTATATAATTTCTTAGGCGAAGCAAAATACTATTTTTATCATTTAATTGAAAACAATCAATTATTTGAAAGAATTGTAAAAAAGTAAAGATTAAATATATTTCATTTGATTTTCAAAAGCTTAATTACGATATTTTTGTAATTATTACCTCCTGAATAAGATTAATAAAATGAAAGCTATAACTATTTCCATAACCATTCTGCTATGTTCACCCCACTACTCTAGCACTAATAGGGTAGTCACACTAGTATAACTATAACTTTCCATACTTATTGCATTGTTGACAATGATTACTCTTCTGTATTTAAGGAATTATAATTTTATTTGTACTGCGCAAGTTACGGCATAGATAATTTTATTGTTTTAATGTAACAGAGATAAACCATGTTTTATATTCAAATATAGATTTTGCTCAGTATCACTATAAACATATTAGAGAAGTTTAAAATAGTAAGCTGTTGTATACTTGATTTTGTGCTTTAAGAGGCGTCTGACCTTATCTGCTCAGGACGAAAAGTCTTTCAGGAAATGCATTCTTTCTTTTTATTAAGAAACAACTTCCATTAACTTATTTTCTTTGGAATATTTAAATTAAATAGTCTACAATACGCTATACTTTTTAAGTTACATCAAATTCATAAAGAATATGAAAATGTAATTACTATACAAATACTTCAATAGTTAAGTTATAAACACGGGTGACTAAGAATATTGAGATGTTCATTCATAACTACCACCCGTGTATATTAAGACTATTGTTAGTGAATAGTGCGTCCGATTCGGAACTCAAACTCTGACCCTTTACGTGGTATAGCCGAGTCGGTAAACAAATACTACCAAGACAGCAGAATATGTAATATTTCTTTAACGCGTGCCTAATAAATGAGAAGGTGCAGGTATTATAGTACTGACATGAAAAGAATATTATAAAATTATTTTAATGCGAACATTTTTAATTTAAAAGCCATAGTGGATTCCAATAAGAAAGTGAGTTATTAAAACCTCGACAGGAGAGAGTTCTGGTGTACGATTCATTAACTAAATTAATAAAGGTAAAAGTTATAGAATATTTTTCTTTTAAAAACTACTGTTTAAGTTTTTGTCTCATATTTAATTTAAAGAGTTTGGCATGATTTAATCGAGCAACTATATGAGTATTCAGCTAGCATACACTAATGTAACTTAACTTTCAATATTTAGTCTATCACAATGTGTCCAAAAAGAGGCTGTTTGACATAAGTATGAAGATGCTTCTCTTATACAGTTTTTAATTTTACTTCAGTTACGTAAAACAGGTCCTATTCCACTCTGTTTTGATCCATACATATATTAAATTACAAAACGATTCTCCCTGTATTATTCCGGTATAGAGCGGATTATACCCAGCTTAAAACACAAGTTTTGCAGTTTTGGAAGGAAGTTCTGACAACCTCAATAAACCTAGACACAAAACCCAACCAAATAACAACAGTTATTTGAATTTTATTAACTTAGTAATAGTGTTGTCAATAAATATATCTGTACCGCTTTTCTGTCACTAAAACTAGGATGTATAAACTGCTTTGTTACAAAGAGAGATCGAGGAGCAGATCCTGTGATTCCTAAAAGAATTATTAAAGTAACTCATCTGTAAGTTCTGGTCCTGATCCTGGCCATAATGTGTCCTGGTGAAGTTTCCCGGACGTGCTTGAAATAGAAACATTTTTATTATAAACTGAGCTATAGAACAATTACTGAACGAAACATGTATCTTGTTGTTTCAATGGATATCCATATTTTTTATATACTGTACTGGTGGGTATGTTTCAGCTGTTTTCGTTATTTTATTTTAATCTGGACTTGTGCAGCCGCGTCTTTTCTTACGTCACGTCTACTACTGAAATGCAAATAAACTTCTGTTATGTGATTATATAGCTGTATATTCTATAGTTAAAAATATATCAATAAACATATTTATAACATACTTGTTTCTAATTGCTACTCAGAGACGAGTTTGACATAGCACTTTAAGATACTGACATATCTACAAAACGTACATAGGTTTACAACTTATCTGATCAATTAGTCTGCAATAAAGTGTAATTTTACATTATTCCAAAAATTATTCCTAATGATACGAATTTATAACTAATACCATTTGTGAAGGAAACTGGATTTCTCCGGATATTTCCTTTGCTTAGTGATACAATACAATGAGTAACACTACGTTTCAAGATATGTAATCTGATCTCTTCTTCTGGTAAATGAATAAACTAATGCATGTATTCAATCTATATAAACAAATACCTGAGCGTTGTGACACACACAAGTCTGAAACAACAACAGCCATGTTGTGTGTGTCTATTTCATGAACCCTTATTCTAATACATGCACTTAAACTAAACAGTAAATTATTCAAACTGAACTACAAAAGTCATAAAATAATAAGTTTTATAAAAATTAATACGGAATATTCTAATGTTTATTCATAGAGAGTATATTACATTTCTGAAGATTATAGATTCATGGTAAAGAGTATATAATTCATGTTGATTTTTTTTGTCAAAATAACTTACCCTTTATATCAACATATAGACAAATATATTAACTTTACGTCTATACGGAATTTTTATTGCGTTAACAATATGTCCATCCTAAAACAATTGTATGCTACCAAACGTGCAGGCTAAGTATTTTAAATTTTCCCTTTTATGGAAGTAAAAATATATGTAAATGAACGCCAAATTGTTTACTGGAAAAGGCCTTGTAGATAATATTTTCGCCAAATCCGTAACAAGTATGGTTTAACTAATTTTTAAAGTTACATGCTAGTAAGACGATACATGTATGGGACTTCTACAAACTTACGCTTTCAGATTTAGAAACACTTCTGGCTAAAAAAATGTTTATGTTTATATATCTTTATATCAAAATTTGAATTTGCCAAAAAAGCCTCATTTAAGAAAATACACAGATATACGTATGTACGTTAAGAAACCTATTTCTACACTTCTATTTCCGACATTTTTAATTAATTTAAGATCTTTTAAAACACCTGATTTCCAGAAGAAGTGTCTTAAAATTTAATACAACAACTTTGGTGATATTAATCCAGCCCCTCGAGTGGTGGGCGGATTTTTTATAAAAAACTTTTTTAAATTAATTGGACTCATGCGACTCATGAGAAGAAGCTTATAATATATAAACTTTAAATAAAAGGCATGATATCATTTTTGAGGTATGTACAAATAAGACCACTGATATTTTAAACACAAGTCAGCTGTATCTATTTCTTAACTAAATTATAGCGAAATCTATCTTTAGAGAGTTAAATTATTGCCATGACTTTAAATTACCCATGAAACCTCACCAAACACTTCTAAGTGACACTTGGTGGAGCCTTGGTGTGCAAATATGTAATAGGGACCTGTGAAAAAGTAACGGATTGAAGCGATCTAGTTTTATTTCAGTTGCTTCAATCATACGCATTCTAAAGTTTTACGTTTGAAATCAATTTTCCAATTAAAGTTTAATATTTATTACTTTCTAGCCTCCTTAATATTTTGCAATATATTTATGAAAAGTTAAACACGCATAATATACCTTATGAGAAAAAATATTATGACACTGATCGTTAAAATTCAGGATAGTATCATAGTAGCTAAATATCACCTTTCACGTAGCAATAACATTAATTCATGTTTTACTTAACAAGATTATAACGGGCATACATTAAACACATTCTTTAGAAACGTAATAGAGACTTGAATCATAATTATAAGTTTTCATAATACCTTGGTTTTGGTGAAAAAGCTCTCACTGGAAGATTAAAAATTACCGGAGTTAAAATGTTTAACGAATATCAAAGGACATAAAAATTCCGAGGCCAACGGCACTTAATGTAATCTAGCAATTGAAACGATTGTTTTGGTAGCAAAAAGTATGAACCTTTGTAGAATACTGTAGTAAAATAATTATCAGGACTAAAAGTAATCTTTATGAGGTACTTGCAGTCAGTCAATAAACCTTCTTTTGTGAGTGAGTATACAAGACTCAAAATAACAGAAAAGGATAATAAACTGCTTATGACGTGCACAGATTGTGAATTTTGCGAGTTTTCAAAAACTATTATGCTTTACAAAAATTTTAAGAATAGTAGTTTAACCCCTAGATCTAGAAAAGAATTATTATTTGTCTGTTTAAATATAAACTTTTTTTAATAAAAAAAATTTTTTTCTTTTCCCCAAAAAAATTTTTTTTCTTACCCCTTTAAAAGGGGTTTTGGGGTATAAGGTTTTAAAAAATTTAAAAGGTTTTTTAAAAATTTCCCTTTTTTTGCATTTATTGAAATTACTAATTTAAAAAAAACCCAAAAAATTGTTTTTCGGAAAAAAATTTTATTTTCAAAAAAACAAAAACCCCATTTTTTTTACCACCAAAAAAAACCCCAAAACCCAAAAAAAAAAAACCACTTACCAAAAAAACCTTTTAAACCCCTTTTAAAATTTTTCCCCCCCAAACCCTAAAAAAACCCCCCCCCCCCTTTTTTAAAAACCCCCTTTTAAAAAACCACCCCAAATTTTCAACCCCACCCTTTTCCCCATTTTTTCAAAAATTTAAAAACAAACTAACCAAAACAAAAATTTTTTAAAACCAAAACCAAAAAAAAAAAATAAAAAAAATAAACAACCCACCCTTCCCCCTTTTTTTCCT
>NW_025780731.1:0-47778 GCF_021130785.1 Homalodisca vitripennis
AAAAAAGTTCAGAAATATTCATTTTTCACTCTTTCAAACTTTAATTGATGCCCGATTGCGGGAAAAAACCTATAGCCATAACTCTGATCTTAATCATTAGTAGGATGGAAAGGGCAAAAAGTAGTGAACTGCATAAAAAATTCAATAATTTTTACTATATTTGTAATGGTTAAGCCACTAAACTTTCACACAATTAAATTTTTTTTTAATTTATTTCTTCTTTAAGATGGTGATTTCAGCTCGATAGAATGTTGTATGTATAATATATTTTTAATTATATTTTGCAACTTAAATTACTCACTAAACATACCGTTTAATGTTGTTCCCTATTCTTAATTTTTACGCCAAAACATCTTTCAAAACCTTAATGAACTTAGTAGTTGTTGACAAAAGGAAGTGATAGGTTTTGTTGCTGTCGAGGTTCTGTACAGAAGGCAAACTCAGCTAAAAGGATTAACGGAAGTCACTGTTTTGTATATTTTACCTGTTTTGCAATTTTCGTATTATTGGAATTTTGTTGAGTTTATCAGTTATGTTTATTACAGTATTAGAACTGACACCGTTTCTTTTTTATTCGATTCACCTAGACCTGTTCAGTTTCCGACAATGA
This sequence comes from Homalodisca vitripennis, assembly GCF_021130785.1. NCBI lineage: Eukaryota > Metazoa > Arthropoda > Insecta > Hemiptera > Cicadellidae > Homalodisca > Homalodisca vitripennis. The sequence goes on from NW_025780731.1 coordinate 611, forward strand.
ATAGATTCGACCAGGATTTATCACATTTTTGGGATCACTCGTCTAAAATGCAATGCTTGTGGAGACCTAAAAACGAAACTGCCTGCAAGCTCATGCTGCAGTCTGGCAGGAGGATAAATAAGAAACGATATCGCACTTAACGAAACAAACTAATAATACTATAATTGCTAATAAAGCTACCATTGCTTATTGACATTCCATTTAAACTAAGTACATCTGTAACACATTTATAAATTAAATCACCTTTATTACACGATTCACTGTTTAACTCTTCCCCAGACATTGAAAAACATTATCGGTTAACTAAACTTCCTGGTAAACCAATGCCCTGATTTCAACCAAATTCAAATAATCAACCGAACTCTAATCAATAATAGATCACAGGGGGCTCTGGCGGTGTCGCCTCCAGGGAGGCCAAAGACGCGTTATACGGGGTTATATTTGTCACATTGTTCGGGATTAATTTGGAATGTGATAAACTATTTTTAATTGAATTTACAATTGCTTAGATTGGAATTAAAATCAAACTGATGTTTACATAGATCCCTTATGAAGTAAAGTATTAAACCCTGAGCGCGGTCAAAACTAAATAATTAGGCTAATTCTATAGGTAACATAAAGTAAAAGTTAAGTTTTTAAAACCAATTGAAATAATTTCGTTTATATTAACGCCCTTACAAAACTATAAAGTGTAGAAGTTATGCTTAACCCCATCATCCGTAAAAAAAATCACAAAAACTAGAAGCAGAACAAGAAAAGTTAATCTTTTGACTTGGGAGTCGAGTAGCAGAAGAGATATCTGGGAATGTCAACTACGCCGAGAGCGTAAATTAAAGCGGACGTCTTGCTGCCAAGAAAAGTGGACTACGCTGGATTTTCAGAACTTTACTCACTTCTTTTAAATGCTGACAGCATTGACATTCTGTTCGTTAACTTTTAAGAACTTAAAGATATGTTGTTGTAGACCAATTACGGTAGTAATTAGATTCGTTTTTTTAAAAACTCGATTTCAATTATAAATACTGGATGAAAAACGAATTTAAAACCGCTCCATATTAAAGTTTATAATTTTTAACGGTGCAATACACATGCTGGATATTGTGATGGTGCATTAATGCATACAAAAAAAATCGCTTTTCTCTTTCTAACATGGAAACGCAGAACTCTCGGAAAATTACTTTGGTCAAAAAAGCGGTATATTTTCCAGTCCTTGTCATATATTAACAGGTCTAGAGATGTAAACCAGTACCATAGTAGAGTTTTGCCTTGATTCGTTCTTACGTACGATGAAAAAAATAATATATATATACTGTATATAGGACCGAGACTGCCTACTTCGGTTAAAAAAGTGCCTACGTAAGAACCGTTTTAAGATTCACTTACCTACTACTCTATGTCCACAGGTTAGCTTGCCCATATTGCCTCGATTAAACACACTATAGTTCTCGGAAATCTATTTTGGTCAAATATCGTGCTTGTTCTCATAGTTTAGTTTGCTAGGACTGAAAAAGCATATTACGACCTAGGGAGTGAAATCCTACCCTACTTCTTATGAATCGTTCCGGTATAAGGGTGAAAATCTTATTAAGGTTATGCAACCATGCAAAATAATCGTTATTAAAGTTTTGCGTTACACTTGTTTTTTTGGGATTTTTGCCCAGGGAAAAAAGAATGAATCGTTATGGTATGGTTAGTATTTCATTTCTCTTTGTTTTTTCCGTAAGCCATTTAGTTTAACAATGTAATATCATAATGTCAAGGAAGCCCACCCAGGTTTAAAGTAACTTATAATAGAAAGTAAGGGTCTACTCAAAAAGATTTTTAAAATAAACGGCAGGCCTTAAAAACGTTTGAACATTCACTTGTATAATAAAAAAAGTTGTCCATAACAAATACATTGAAAAACGGTTCCCCCAATTTAAAATTTGCCACCAGATTAATTAAGTCATGATGGTCGGGCTGTCATAAAAAATTATATATATATATATATATATATCGGATTAACCAAGGCAAGATTCAGCTTGTGACCTTATGTATATAATTGAAGAACCATAACATGCTCCTACATTTACCCAAACATTGATAGAATAATTAAGGTTAAATTCTGATACTATTTACCATGAAACTTAATAATATCTACCTGATGTATTGCCTGCTTACGTTTTAAAATGTTTGTAGGTACTCCCCATCCATATTACATCATAATTGCTTTAAGCTTATATAGGACTTCGTTCTTCTAAAAATTGCAGTGCGAAAAACCGCGGGTATAAACAGCTAGTCAGGACCTAAATTCCACAAAAAAATACGTAAAATAATTACACGTCACGGTACACTACGTTTGAGCATATACTTTTATATTATAATCTGAATTTAATTCTTGTTTGAATTAATTTTCTTGTTTTAATTAATGTCCCGAAAGAATTAATATATATACCACACCTTTGAAATTCAAAAACGAGTTGTGTTTGTAAAAATATATTATTTGTAACAACGTAAAATACAAAATAAGCTTATTGAATTAAAAATTTTTCAGATACTGATAGTACAATTATAAAAAACACACATGAGTTTTGAAACCAGTGTAAACTGACCTTTTGTGGGTATCAATTTTGATGTACAAAAAATGTGCGTTCGGCTTTGCAGGGAAATTACATAACCAGCCAGAGCACATCCAAAGAGTAACACAAGTGTTTGTCCGTATCACAATTTATTATAACAAATCTTTGCAATCACTGAACATGGTTTAGCATTCACTTTCATTCTGGAAATACTGTTTTTCTAATTAACGCCTGATCGCTTTACTACACGCTATTTCGTTATTTTATTTATAATATTATGTACAAATCAGTTTCAAAAGTATTTAAAAATATCGCAAGTTCCAATTATTTCCTTTCAATCAAAAAATAAACATCATGTTACTTGAGAGAAAATTCTATTTTCAGGGAAAACAATTTTCCTTTTCTCTGGGGTTAAAACTTATAATGATAATGCTTTAATTAACACAATTAATCAAATAAAAAAGAATATATCATTAAACCGAAGATTAATAAGTTTCAATATGTATTGTGTGGATGTGTTGAATTTACGTTATTTAATGCTTTTATCACTTAATCGTGATACAAGCGTTAAAGGCAGTGAGTTGCAAGTTCCAGGTAGGTTCTAAATAGTAATGAATATGTTAATATATTAAATTAACAAAATAACTAAAACATTTTACATTGGCCGGCACATTCGTATAAAAAATTAAATACTGTCGTATTATAGCACGTATCGATTATGTATCTGTCCCTTCATTATTGTATTCCGTGGATTTATAAAATTGAATGTATTATATAAAGCAGATGAAATGGGTCCCGAAATAAAATTCCCAACAGAGGCTAACTAAATATTGGTTATTTACAATAAGAAGTTACGACAGAGATTTAAATATATTTCGTATTTCTTAGTTTTAAACAATGGATAGCCTATAACTGTTACATCATTTATGTGAACTGCTCTAACCAGTTAGAACTGAAATAAAAACTATGAATAATCAACCGAAAGTATCTAAAAGTTAATTTTGGTGGAATCTAAAGAACACAATTTGTGGAGACGAAAACAAAAATTTATAAATTATAGATTAAGAAAATCTTATTATAAATGTGAAATATGAAAATACAAGTCAGTACAAGGGCATTGTTCTTATTGACTTACTCAAAATTATGGCAGATTTAAATATAATTTTAAGTTTTCACATATGAGGAGTAGCAAGAGTTTATATAGAAATTTAGGATTTATGATAAGTATGTCACAGTTATAATCGTTATAATTTATATTATGAAACTAGACGCAGTACGGATGTGGTAAATGTTAATGCGTAATTTCAATTTATGCGACAAATGTAGATTATTCCGTTTTATAATGTAAGTCTGAAACTCATACATATAAATATAGATTCAATGACTACATACTTTAAAGAAAAATAAATACATTTAAAATAAATATATAAGGTTCTTTTCGATTGTGATGATATAGATAATAAGTTTTTCATTTAGAAAATGTTTGTACGGAAAAATAAGGCGTTTTATAATTTTTAAGTTCTCAGAATCGTTGGCAGTGTGTCAACTTATCTATCTTTCCAGAAACCTCTGATCTAAGAAATATCAAGCAGGCACATCGCAGCGTGATGTAAAGTGTGTGAGTGAAGCAAAAGACTTTGTCGCAATTTAAATTTCGTAAATTTTATTAATAATTTGTTCGATTTATGATTCGTCTCTAATACAAGAATACATAATAGTTAGTAATGTGGTAATTTCTTTTTTTTTGTTACAGTCACAATTTTAGAGATATTCATTATAAATATACACCTCTATCTGTAAAAAGATTATTAATAGAAGATTTTAAACTAAAGAGGACTTTTGTATTTTTCCAACATTTAAATGTATTTTTTTCTAAATTTATGGTATATCTTGTGTTATTTAAGACAATGATAATAAATAGGAATATCTTTTTGCTGGATATAAATTATTCCACATGACCTAATCTTCTAAATTTTAGATGCAAGATCAACTGAGAAAACTCAAGAGGCAGTTTAAGACACCGCTGACTATAAACAGAGAAATCGCTGCGTGATTTGTTCGTTGAATAAAATACAAGTTAACCAGGCTTCATCTGATATCACACGATACCCTTTTCTTCCTTTAGAAGAAGCTATTGTGTAGTAGTCATGTACAAGATACATGGCTTAGGAGAAGTTGTCATGTAATAGAATAGGATATGAAGATATCTTATATACAATCTTATTAGATTAGCCAAGTACAAAATTAAAAATGACAGCCTCGGATTTAAACTATAAGGGCATAAATAATAATAAATTAACATAAATCATTTATATATACCTTATACATCGTTGCAATCTAATGATAAGTATAAATTAATATTGAAGCATGTATAAAAAAGAATTTACTTATAGGAGTATTATTCTCCTCCTAATATTATTAAAACAAACACATATTCACTTTTCATACTTTTTAAGGTCTTGTTTTTTTTGCACAATACATAATTTACTTACATGTATACACATAAATACAATTTCAAGAATAATTAAATTAAAAAGTTAAAAACCGAACCTGGATTTCTCACTTATCGGAAATTCGATTGTATTTGTATGTCTGAGTATATGTTTGTCTGTCCACCCCATATCTCAAAAACCACTGACTTTATAGACTTGAGATTTTTGTATAAAAGTTCATTAGAAACATTTGCAATTTGACGCACCATCTTCGGCGTCAACTTCTTTTTAGAATTTGGTTTCTATAATGTAAATGTGACATCTTGAAAATGAAATTAGCCTAACATTTAAAATGTTACATGCTACCCATCAAGCGATGCGTGTTACGATACTTGGTCTGGCGTACTTCTACCTTGTGTATTATATATAATAAATGAAGTTAATTTGTGATATACGGGGCTTGCAGTACGGTAGGGTCCCACTCTCTCCTAGAGTCCGAGCCATTCAATCCATGTACCGTCTTGGAAGGTGCACGTGAAACTGCTCGGGATGCAGTGGATATCCTTTATATGGAAGCCATATGCAGGATAAACCCATGCTTGACCCTCTATAAGAGCGCTTTAAAACCAGGGAGCAATCCAAACGTTTACGTAAGTTTTTCTGAATATAGAATTGTAACTGAGGACAGGCGAAATAAAAATATATTTTTAACCATTATATCCTACAATTAATGTTTTTGTTGATATTTTTACCACTTTTGAATTGAAAAAAGTAAAAGAAGAAACATAACTTAACTAATTAAATACACATTTTGTAACAACCCTTTGTTTATTGTGTGCACAAAAAAGCAACATAAATTTAACAGCCGTTGTTTATTTTGTTTTATATATTTTTGAGGTGTAGTTTGCTTTTTATATCGTCTGCCCTGATAGTTTGCAAGTCGTGCTGGGTTCTATTCCAGGGTTGTGATATCGCTTTAGATTTTTATCTTACCCGCGCCCTCACAGTACGCTGGTAGGGATCGAGATGATATACGCAAGGTTAAACGTAAGTGAATAGAAAAAACTCTTCGACTCTACTTCACACAACGACGTCAGCAAGCAAGCTCCTTGTCCCTTGTCGGGTTCGGCTGTATAAGTAGGACCCGCCAGCCGGTCATGCGCAGAAACGTGTTATCGTCAGTCGTCGGCAGACGCTGCAGCGGCCTCATCGGAGCTCGGCTAACTGAACTGCCCCAAGTAAAGAGGATCCCCTAACCTGAAATCAACTCCTTCTAATTTAATGACGACGACTATTGACGAAAATAAATCGACACATCTACTTGGTCCAAAATAAACGTGTTCTATTTTAAGAACAAATAAACGGGGTAATAAAATTGAACCCCTTACAATATACTAAGTAATTGTCCCTTCAGCACTTTAATATTGTTTTAGTCTAAGGATGGTTCTTCCTATTTTTTTAATACTCACGGTGGTACATCACATTCCATATTACTGTGTTTATAGTTTCTTTAATTATTTAATAATGGTTACGTAGTTTTTTTTATGATTATCATATAATCTGAACTGAATATAAATTAAAGATTATATGTAACAAATAAACATTGGATCTAGTAATAAATGATTTTAAGGCAACACATATAACTATTTTTTATACAGCCAGCTCCTTACAAACCAAATATTTTCCACTTTGTCAAATGTATAGGAAATTGTATACAGCCAATTAATGTATGCATATTATACAGAGTAACACGCAAAAATGAAAAATGCTACTGCAAATAATTACTTTAATAATACATGTAAGTATTTCTAGATGAACAAAAATGATTGTAACAATATAAGAATATACAAATTATTAAAGTAAAAAGTGCCTAAACTAAATGCCAATTTATATTTCACTGAAGATTTGACAACCGCTCTAGAACATTTAAGGATACAAAATCATAAATCACGTTTCGAGATCTTCAATCTTATCTGTTCCAACTGTAGGATAACAAATGCGACTGGATTTCTAAAAATGTAAACGATGTAAAATGTAGTCTCACAACTGTCTTGTTAACAAACGTCCCAGTTTCCAACGTCCACCATCGAACTAGACGTCTGTCTGCCAACATGTGATTGTCATTGTCACTCTTTTCACTGCACACGTTAAGGAAAATTTAGCAATAAAATGTTTTTGATCTATTTACAGCTGGTCCTCCAAACTTTGGCTCAAACATTCATTTAAACTGTTGATTATAGTTTTCAATACTATATCTTGTTGTAACTATTTACGTAAATCGTGTGATTTTCTTTACCGACTGTTTAATATTATATAACAGGTTTTTACTTAGGAAAATTATATGAAAGAATATTTTCCCTAATGCCTAATCCAATATTCAGCTTTATTAAAATTAATCCTAATTAAAATGCTTTTTAATTCTAAATTAGAAATTATTGCATTAAATTTGAAATGCAAAATAGATCACCTCTAAGTAAAATAAAACCTTCCAGTGTTCAGTACAGCACACCACCTAGGATGTATGCTCACCTTCAGAGCTAAAAACTTTACTATCATTTAGCTACTATCCACACAACTCCATCCACACATTGCTCTCCAGCATGTGACGTCCGTGTATATATGATTCTAATTACACCTTAGGCAAGCGTCCTCCTTAGTTCTATTACTATTGCGTATAGCAAACGTTATGATAAAACTCTTAAAACTGCTAGCCTCTAACCACCTTAAAAAAGGTTTTTAATTCCATGGTTTTCGTAAGACTTCCTGTGAGGGAAAGTATTATTATAAACTAATCGGTCCTCATCGGGGACTACCTTGTAAACAAATGCTCGGCAAAGAGACCCCACCCCTAGTTAACTTTGCATCCTCTAACACCAACCTTTAAAGTCGCATTCGCAAGTTTTGGGTTTTATAGCTCATATCTGTGTCACTATTAAGAACAGACGAATAAGCTTTTGATATTGTTTTTCGTAATTATATTTACCTTTAAATATGTTTGGTACATAGGTAGAAACATTAATAATTGAAGAGGTAAGAACCAAATGCATCTATGTGGAAGTTTTTCATACTTTTATGCACATATTTACTTGCTAGGTAACTTGACAATCTCTGCAAAAAACAGTTATAGTATAACTGTGTTAATGTTCATGTAAACTATTTTCGATGACATGTATAAGACAAGAAGTGTTAATAGTGAGAGGAAAAGGGTGATGTTTGTAGGACATAGAGAGTGAGAGTGTGAGGGGGCTTAGCATGCTTATCTCAAATAGCTTTCAACAACATTGTTTCCAAAATTTATTATATAAAAAATTTACTTCAATTCATTTTAACAACCAAATTTAAAAGCGTCTATTTAAATTTTGTACAATGTTGTGGATTAACATTAATTTGGCTTGAGGACTCCTCCTCAGAGGTTTTCTAACCCGGTTACGAGCTAAACCTGCACATTTCTAATCCTCTTGGATATTTATATAGTTTTTGGATTAAATCGAACTACATGGTATCAATTGGTAATGTTTATAATAAATTAGTTTATTTTAGAACTTTACACCTTGTCCAAAAAAGAATTTAAGATGATCAATTTTACATATAATAATAATTCAAGTTAAAATCTATGAAACAATCTGTGTGTCAAGTTAGATTTCCCCTGATCTTTTATCTTACCTTGTAATTTTACTGGTAGAACGTCCCATGTATGTTTACCTCTAAGCATTGTTAGGAGAGATTGCGAACGTAGTAACTTTTGTACTAATCAAGAAACATATAATTATTTACTTGAAATACCTCATATAGTGTTAGATAAATTAAATGCCTTACATAAATTCAAGTGATTTTTAAAAAGTTTACAAAACTGACTGCATATATTTTTAATAAAATTTATAATGCTCACATAATTTAATATATTGCATAATATTAGTTTATAATGTTAAGCATAGATTCTTTAAACAATAAATTTTAGCTAAATACATTTATAATGGTATCCTAAGCTTAGGTAAAAACATTTTTCTTAATTAATTAAAACTAAACTCTTAACCTCAATATTTGTAAGTATTTAATTAGTTCGTCCAGCAAATAAGAAGATTGCCCGGTTCAAAGAATATGTTCTCCCTACAGCAGCTGATTTATTCTTGTGATCTAACATGTACTTCGTACTTTTGTGTACATTAAGCTCATAATCTGTTAATATTATTAAATGAATGTCTAATGAGTTATATAATCTATTGTAGGCAAGCGTCATTTTTTGTTTATATCGAGTGCTCTAGAAGTGCTTTTTTGTGCATTTGAAATATATCTCTATATAATACTATTTTTTTTTTATTATAACACAAACTAATTAAAAAAAAACACACGCTTTACTCAGGAAGTTATTATAAAATCACATGACTAAATTAATAACAGTATTAAGCAACTTGATTGATTAATGTAGATTAATATACTTTAAATAATATATCTTTTTAATGGTTTTAAACTAGCGTATAATGACAAATTAAGTAGAGTAATGGTATGGGGCTGTATATACTTTACCGATTGCGATAAAACGAGTCCTCTCATAACAATGTAATAAAACTTGTATTACAAATGATATGCTAAAATTATTTTAACAAAAAGAATTTGTATTTTCTGGTATTAATTCATACTCCCAATTTAATTAAATTATATAAACCACTTTTGTAAAAAGTCTATAAGAGTATCTATAACTAGGAGTAAAATATAACGAGTGTAAGGTACTAATATGATCACGAGATTATACTCATTGCATATTGCACAATGAAAACAACGATAATGAAATCTGAGTACTATAATGAGCTCTAACCTAAAATTATTGCCAATAACTGAACATCATTATTATTGTAGTGTCCTGTTATGTATTAAATGCAATATCAGTATTTTACAAAAATATAAGCAGTCACTCACGCTTAACACATTATTGTATAATTAGCAAAAATAGGATTCCATGTTATGTAATTAAAATTTGGCTGTTCACTTCCTTCTTTTTAATATTATATTCGATATTCCCACGTGTTTTCTATAAAAATCCGTAATTTTTAAAATTATTTTATATGGGTTTTTCACAGCTATATCGAGTCAAACTTCGTATCCCAACATAATTGGAAATTTATTAAAAATTACTGTCAAGTTAATTACTCGTTTAAAAACGAGTTTTTTGAATATATAAGAATATTTCTGATCAGCATTCCAGAGGCTAATAAATTTCAAATTAATAAAGAAAAACTTACAACTAATTTTGTGTTTTTTTTTTCAAACTCTCATTAATGTAGGGCTATATTCTGTTTATAATCAATTACAGGCATAACATTTCATTATAGAATATGTTGCGTAAAAACACGATCTTGAATTATCCAAATTTCATTCAATCAAAAAAATCTTAAGCTACATTAACTGAGAGACTCAGGCCTCTAATAAAAGAAGAGGTATTTTTATCGTCGAAAGTTACTTTGATATAGTTAATAAAGTAATACATAAATATTTTGTTAAAAAAAAAGTTTTATAACACTATAAATCGTCGCAAGGGAGTGTGAACGAAAAGAAAAGTAAAATACATATATTTTTTCCATCTTTATAAGCCGTAATGTCTTCTTGTGAATACTTTGGACAAGAATTTTTCTTAATTCATAGTCTTGTCATAATTATTCTTAATTAGGCATTATTAAAGACAGTTTGTTAATTTCCAAAGAATGTACTAAAGCATGAAACTGACTTGAGGAAAAATCTTTTGTAATTTGTGTAATAAAGCGATATATGAACATTGACAACGACAATTATGTGTTTATAGTTCTTAAAAGTTGGAAACTCGTTACTCATATGAAATCAATGCTGAAATGAAGTGATCTAGATCTTGGCAGCCAAAGTGTTTTGTGTAAGCACCAAAAAACCATTTACGATAATGGCATTTACAATTAAGATACATTATCAGCTCTGAGAAGCATTGCGGTGCGAACTCTTACAACTGGAGTTCTATTTCCAACCGCCTTAGAGACCACGGTCAAGATTGCAGTAAGCAATCTCTATGTGTTTTTGTACTCAAATTTACCTAATACTAATATAATCTCATCAAAAGCAACTGATTAAAATAGATAAACCTCATGAAAATCAAATGATTCACAAGGTTACATTGCAAAGATGGTTTCCAACCTGTCTCATCGTGTATATTGTGCTAAATCATTTGGAATGAGATCTTACCCCCCCCCAGAGCAGCCTCGTGTCAGTGACACGACTTGTCATCTTTTAGGCAGTGCAAATCAATGCTGAAATGAGTGATCTAGATCTTGGCAGCCAAAGTGTTTTGTGTAAGCACCAAAAAACCATTTACGATAATGGCATTTACAATTAAGATACATTATCAGCTCTGAGAAGCATTGCGGTGCGAACTCTTACAACTGGAGTTCTATTTCCAACCGCCTTAGAGACCACGGTCAAGATTGCAGTAAGCAATCTCTATGTGTTTTTGTACTTCAAATTTACCTAATACTAATATAATCTCATCAAAAGCAACTGATTAAAAATAGATAACCTCATGAAAATCAAATGATTCACAAGGTTACATTGCAAAGATGGTTTCCAACCTGTCCTCATCGTGTATATTGTGCTAAATCATTTGGAATGAGATCTTACCCCCCCCCCAGAGCAGCCTCGTGTCAGTGACACGACTTGTCATCTTTTAGGCAGACCATATATCTCTCTAATTAATTACTGATGGGCAGACATTGCACTAAGTGAAAGCCGCAGTAACATATTAAGCATTATCAAGGTTTTATTATTTTTTATCGTTATGTTAATCTGTTAAACAGGGTGGTATCCCAGCCCTGCGGACATTGGTAGTCATTATATGTTAAATTACTGTACCAAAACTATTTAAAAAGTCATAGTTCACCATAAAATAAGCTTTAATAGCATTCTTATATTTTCATGCAATTTCTTTACAAATGTAAGTTAGAACAAATGGAAGAATCTTTGCACTCATCACATAAAGCTTTAACATTTAAAATTTTTCCACTTTCCTCTGTTTTAAAAAGAAATAAAGTATTATGTGGCAATGAAAGTCATACATATCTATTATATCTTTAAGGAATTTTTATGAGAAACAAATTAAATCAACATTTCAAGCCAATTACGCTGATAACACTCAACCGCAGCGAACTCACTTTCATTTCCACTTTAATAAATCGTTAATATAAATTAAAGGGTTGCCTTTCAATATTCAGATCTCGGTTATGACAATGATTTTAAATTCTTTTATATCTTAAGTACTTCTAAAAAATGCGAGTTCATGAATATTACTATGGATAATTATGTCATGTTGAAATTTTACTCGAATGGTTACAGTGAGCAATAGAAACAATTAGAGGAACGGGCACAGCTTTGTCACCACAGCCGAAAATCTTCATTACTACAATCTGAGGTAAAAAAACCAGCGTTCCGGTTCAATAATTTAATTACAGACAGAGTAAATATTTTGGGAAGCATTAAAAAACCTGCCGTTCAAGGAATCACTAATAATTGCTTGATTTATTGTGTGAAGAGAGTTACCACATAAAGCTTATGATTTTATTAGTTGTTTGGATACAAAAACTATTTCCATAAACAACGTACAAAAGTGTAAAAAATTTTAACTTCTTCTTGTCGCTTGAATACAAACAGTCCTTAGTAATTCACAATATTACTCTCCACTGTTCAACTTCCCAACTCGCCTCACTCCCTCCCGTCTATTCCCGGACGGGGAAAGCGGGAAATTCTGATCCTCATCTCATCTAATCCTGTCTTACTTACTCTTACTCTAGACTGTTTGTATAATGTTAAAGTATCATTGCATGTAATTTTCCAGCAATTCAATTTACACTGCCGCGCTATAGGCGGGTATTACACTACAGAATATTGTTGTCGTTCCTATCTTCCAATCTTTTGAATTGTAATCGGCCAACACACTATTATTATTTTAAATAAATAAGAGGCCGTATCTATTAGGCTTAAATACAACATAATACATTTTTTTCAAATTTCAGGATGGTATTTTCACTTATTTTTTAAGAAAATATTTTGTGTGAAAATTTCAAAAATCAAAAAAATAATGCATGCAGTAAAAATCTTTGTATCTAAATTTACACGACATAATATATTTAATATATCACTTGGTATTATATTAACTGGCGCAGTAACTATAGTTACAATAATAACAATGCAGTAGCTTATTTTTCTTCTTCTCATAAGAAAATGTTTAAGAAAATAATTAAATATTGTGATTTGTGTGTAAACAGAAATTTTTTAAGGGGGCAATCAAGCATCTGTTACGTCAGTTATGGGTATTTCGTATTCTACCATTGATGCATACATATTCTTAAAAATAACAAATTTAACAGTCAACAGGGGTTCATAAATTACGATTAAGTGTACGATAAAGCCACATGTTTTACACGTATTTCACTGAAATGTATTGAGATATATTGTATATACGCAGTGTTCTCCGACCCGGCCACAGCAGACTAGTAAAGCACCGACTATTCTTTTAACGAAGAAGTCTACTTCAGTAAATAGTTTATTGTACTCCCCACTCTTCAAGTCCTTCCTAGTGTTTAATGTCGTCTTTACTTCGCTTTGTTTTACAAATACAAGTATTATTTAGATGTAAATTTTTCTGTATACACTTCCCAGGGAAAATATTTGCCATACTCTAGCATTGTGCTTAATTATTATGCAAATGTTAGAGAAGCTACACGTTAACTCAGTACGAGCTGTGACATGTACATTTCTCATAAGTATGACAAAAACTCTATAATTTTACGACATTAATAAACTTATATACACATTCTATCAGTATTTTTGCTGTCTCTCATATTTAAAACGATTTTATATATATATATATATATATATATATATATATATATATATAAGATAAATTGCATTGCAACAGATTATAATTTAAGTTATTACAAATAATTTTCCTACCTTTGTCATCAACTATATAACTTGAAGAATAAATATAAAACATATTTTTAAGACAACTAACCGATTTATTAAGTTCTTTATTTATGATCAGTATAAACTTTCTAACACTAATATGTATATAATAAAGCTAAATATCTATAATAATGAAATAATAGTTATCCATTGATCAAGGGTATTAACTGTGTCAAGATGAGCACTGGAGGAAATAAATACTTCCAATCCCCAAAGTAAGCCTTAATTGTGTCACCAATTAAACCAAGTTGCTATAACAGTGAAGTTTGGTCATTAGCGGACACTGATGTTGGCAAGGCTGGGAGATTGACAACAAGTCTCAAATGTCGGTGTTTGTTAGAACCATTAAAATCTCAAAGGTACTTGTATTCTGATATTAAATCAACTGTCAGTAACCATTAATACTGCTTTTATGAATAAAAGTATATCAACCTCATCCTAAAAGCTATATAGCCCTAATTTTTAACACTTTATCTAAAGGGAAAGCTACAAAAAAACGATACTTTTTTGACGGACGGCTTATATAAATATCATATTTAATGGGGCAGTTTATTGGCTGTATTTATATAGCCTACAGTATTTGTTCATGTAGAGTTGAAGTTTTGGGTGTAAAATTCTACCTCTACCACCTGTATATCGAAATGTTATGTGGTAAATACCAGCCTAATATTGGCCGCTTGACGAGTTACAAAGTTTTCCACTGTGTGGCAATTACTATGCAATACTGCCACGATGTATTACATGGACGGTTATAAATAATCACGAAGCAATAACATTAAACGTGCCTTAGATAACGTATACTATTTATAGCACAATACAAGGATGTAGTAGGACCTCAATAAATGATAGGTGTTGTATTTTTAGGTTTAAATGATAAATGCTCGGTTTTTTAGAGATCACATATTACTGATTACATTATAAAAAAATCGATTGTTAATACTTTAAATATAATACATGAAAACAGCTATTTTGAATTGCAACTCCTTTAATTAGATGGAAGCTAATGTATCATGAATGTAACATAAATTTGTAGATTTTTGAAGTCATTACGTGATACAATAAATCAGTAATACTGCGTTTAGATATGCACTCTGATCTTTTCCATCAGATATGTGACTAAGCTAAGAAATACCTAAACTATAGCTTACGATAATTAAATACTAACAGAATGTTGTGAAGGAAATATGATTTTTCCGGACATTTGCCATCGTTCAGTGAAAACGAGAAATCAGTAACACTACGTTTCGAGATCTGAAATTTGATCTCTTCTTCAGGTAATGAACTAACGTATTACATAGTTACAATCTAGGTTAAAATAAAACTAATCACACCAAAGCGTCGTGGCACGCCTAAAGTCAGGAGTCACAACCACCATGTTGTTTGTCAACTTCATTAACTCTAAAAACATGCACTTAATAAAAAACTATACACAATAATAATCATTAAAACTGAACTACAGAATACAGGTCACAATACGTCTGCATTCGTCTACTACTCAGCTACGATCAAGAATGTTGTGACACACGGAAAACATGTGTCTTATTTCCATGTATCTAACTGAATAAAATACAGGTCACAATGTGTCTGTTTTGAACGACCACCCTATGAAAGAAGGTAATACAAATTTATAGAATTGAAGAATCAGAATTTAGCAATAATCAGGGAAATACACAGATAATGTAAACTCAGTTACTATTAATAAACCGTTCAACAGTTTTAAACATAGATATGTATAACTTTATTCATTAATTCATTTACTTCATTTGTCACTGTCAAAGCTTCAAAATGTCTAATTTTATTGGAAACAGATTGAAAATTACAACTAAAAGAGACTCTATTTAATGCAAAGAAATTATCCTTAAAACAAAAATGCATTAAATGGGCATCCTAGTTTTTCTTGCTATCGGCATTGTTCTTTGACAAGTGAAATAATTATTTTTCATTTGAACATGTAAATAAAAGTAACATTGAAATTGTAATAACCAGTTATTTCTATAATATGACCTGACACTTAAATAAAGTACCGTAAACATTCCTATACTCTTATAAGCGTTAAAATGATTTTACAACCACCTCAACAGAATTTATTGTTTAGTGTTTGTATAGTACAGGCGCTAATTTGGACTATCAACAGCGGAGACAGGATAAACAGAGCACACCGCAAGCCCTGGGCTGCCGGACAACTTGTGGTTTATGGTGTAATTAGGTGAGACCTCCACCTCGTAACTATGGCGATTGATTATTTAACACTTCTTAACTTCATAACTGAACGAGAATATTAAAACTGTTACACTTTTGTGTCTTTATCTTTCCTTACATGGGCATTCTTGAAGTTTAAAACGGAAGGACTTTACGAAAAAAATTAAAAAAATTATTATTACTTACGTTTTGAGAAAAATGATTTGTTGCAAAATTATTATACATACAATCACATATATCAGTTTTGATTATGTATGTTTCATCGTTGGTATAGAAATTACTAACTGTATGATACAAAAAAGTATTCTATTACATGTTTGGCAACACTATTACTTGTGTTGGATTACCCAGGGCCAATAGTTAATTTCAAATAGAAACTGATGCAGATTCCAAATATAACAACATATTTTTTAAAGATTTAATTTGGTTTCTGATTACTAATGATTTTACAACCATAGTTTTTTGTTTCAATATAGCTTGTAAAGTGAGTTCCATAAATACATTTTATTTACATAATTTTTCATAGTTATTAAGTATTTTCTTATTTAATACTGCTGGTATTTTGACGAAGCCCGGAAATCACGATCTACAGCAAATAAGAATATGTTTATTCAATCTTATAATACTTGAAATATTCTAATAATGTTCAAAAATTTTTATAATGGTTGTACATGTACAAACACGTATTATTGTAAAATATGATTGCATTTGTATTATTTTTACAATTTCGCTTTTTTACGGCATAGTCATTGGAATTACTGTGCGTATGACTATAGTAAATCGATATAGTTTTATTGCGTAGGATTACTTTAATAAAAATATAATTGCCTATTTCTGCTCACTGAACAGTAAAAAAATCACGTGATGTTAATTCGACAACTGTAGATCTGAACCTTTAATTAAATCTAAAATACTGACGTAGCTATGTTTTATGTGTCATCGTTTCACTTTATATCACATTTAAACCGTACTTCAAAATATATTTTTTAATACCCAACAGATTTTTATATAAAGTAACTATAGTGTATATCCCCTGACATTACTGTGCACAGGATAATGGTAAATGAATACAATAACATTGAAACCAATGCTGTGAAATGTAAAAATTTTAATTTTCAAAGGTTTGAAATGAATTTACACAACACACAGACCGTTTTAAAAAAAAAAGAATGTTTGAAATTAGTTTCATTGTGTAGGATTACGAATATGAAAATATAATTGGGTAAAACTGTTCGCTGAACTGTGAAATATCACGACATATTCAATCAACAACTGTATGTATATTTGAACTTTTAATTGAATCCATGGTATTAACAATGTGGCTTTATTTAATGTGTCATCAATTTACTTTAATTACATTAAAATTATACTTAACCCTTCCCGCGCTACGGCAATTTGGGACGCACCATACCCAAACGCTACATATACCTCAAAATTTATTTTTTCCATAAAGAGTTTACTGAGGTTTGTTATCTCCTCTACCTATGCTTTTAAAGTGATAATCAACTTTTAATGTAGCTCTTATAGAACATGTTTGTTAATGCTACTGTATTAAAAATAAATTTTTGCAAGTGTATATACCCTACAAAGATAGGAATGTTCGTGTTAATGTTACCTGGTATTTCATTCTTATTTGTGGTTAATTATATCATAAGGTTTTTCTTTGTTAAAAGAGTGACAGAAGTCACAGGTTTCTAAGCAAACGGAGTCCCAAGAATCATTAGCGTTAGAGATAAATATTATATTGGTCTCCAATCATGGGATTTATTACAAATTAGTTTTCTGAATTTATCGATATATAAACACCAGAAAATATTATGAAACTAAACAATTTCGAAAATACAGTTTACACCAGTAGGTTCTAAATCTTTAAAGCCATTGACGTGTATGCTGTCGATCCTCTCCTATTACAAATCCCATCTCGAGTTGCCCCGGAACCTCCAATTTACTCCTTGATCGTTCAAAGCAGATCCATTATGTGATTCCACTTTACAGTCCACCGACATCTACATTTTCATCACTCCAGTGTGTCGCGGTGTAATGTGTAGAATAACATGTTCAATATCTAGTTACTCCGTGGGTGTTTTTAAAGAATAGATGTAAACAAGAGTTACTCGTTCAGTACGGTGTGACGTAATCTGTAAGCTAATTCCTAATTGCACTTACTGAGGAACTGATTACATATTAGTTTCCAATTATCTCAGAAAATTGTATTTGGGTATTTTACAAAATGGGGTTAAAAAGAAAATTCTCTCGATAGGTTAACCTTTTAAATCAGAAACTCCTCACGACGCAGTTATTTTGATTTGTAGGAATAAATTGGTCATATAGTACGAGACACTCATGTTAGGATCATTCATTTGTGTCTTAACCCCACCGGGTGATAATACTACTTATTGTTTTTTTTTGTTTTTTTTTTTACTTTATAAGACATATTTTGGATAAATTCGACAAAATATTATAAACTTTAAACCAAAATAATTATATAAGTATTATCATTTGCACAAGTATTATATTTTATTAACATTACAATCGAACAAGGGATATCTTGTTCAATATTGTTCAATCTTGTTCAAGTTAATCAAAGCCGAACATTGTACTTTACTGAGTTCCTCTTATGGCGCAATTATCCAAAATAAACTGGTAATTCACATACAATACTTTCAAATACTGTGTTTTCTGTCCTTTCATCTAGATATGAGTATTTCTTACTTTATATTATTATTCGATACTTTCACTTTTTAATTAAATAATGAAAAACAAATATCCATATAAAATAAAAATAAAACACTCTGAGTTTATAAATTGTATCTTCATTATTTAGCGGAGCTCATGAAACCTCGTTGTTACTGATAATTAAACCCAACGTAAACCTCGGGCTACACGACATGGTCTGGATCTCATTACCAGTGTTTAAATGACTATTACAACGTAACAACATTATAGAGCTGTTATAGGGATCACATTACAACATCAAGTACCACGGATTTACAAAATTACGATGTAACATGTTACTTTTTTTAACATACAAAATTAAATTTAAATTTAAAATATTCATTACCTATAAATCAAGCGCCGTTTACAAGGTGGAACAATGTAAACCGGTGGGGAAAATGCATTTCAGACGCCCCCAAGGACCTTGGTTCACAGTAACCAGCGATCTGATGGGACCTTTACCTCGATCTCGTAAAGGAAACAGATTTTATCCTGGTGTTCCAAGATACCTTTACCAAATGGGTAGAAATTGTGGCATTACCATCAGCAACTGCTAAGAAGGTGGCAGAAAAGTTCGAAGACCTTATATTGATGCGATATGGTGCTCCAGAAGTAGTACTGACAGATAACGGAACGCAATACCTCTCGAAAATCTTCCAAAAACTTACAAGTGATTGGGGCATAATTCACAAAACAACCGCACCCTATAGTCCGCAGAGTAATCCAACAGAGCGAACGAACCGTGTATTGAAAACTATGATTTCTCAGTACGTGCGAAATGATCATCGTAGTTGGGATCAACATTTAAATGAATTTAGATTTGCGTTGAATACATGTTGTAGTGAATCAACAAAATTTACCCTGGCCATGCTAAATTTTGGCAGAGAACTTAAAACTCCAAACTGTATCTACGGCCAAGTATTAGAAAATACCACTCAGGGTGCTGTTAAATCTAGCGAAATCGATATACATGAATCTCGAATGAACTTCATGTTAAAATTAAGGGAAAAATGTAAGGTGAATCTGGAAAAAGCACACACTCGCCAAGCTCACAACTATAACCTCAGAAGAAGAGATAACAGTTTTGTAATAGGCCAACAAGTTTTGAGGCGCAGCCATACACTTTCCTCAGCGGCTGAGAATATAGCAGGAAAATTGGCACCAAAGTTTGAAGGACCATACATCCTACATAGAAAGATAGGATGGAATATATTCGAACTTCGAGATCTCCAAGGAAAAGACGTAGGCCGAGCCCATACGAAGGATCTGAAGGCGTACTCTTCCTTGGAGGCACACTAGATCCCTGTGTTGCTCCGTAGTGTGCCCATAGTTTCCTTTCTACTAATCTGTTTTATTGTATGATTTCTTGGTTGCCCGATGTGTTTATTGTTTTGGCGCCAAGAATTACTTTAGTATTCCTATGACAAATTTCCTTTCTCTTCCGTATTATTCCTTGTAAGACTGCCACTCCCCTGTACCCGGCGTGTCTAATATCCTTCCCTTAGAGATTTTATATTTTCGAGTTTGATTTTTGTTTATTTTCATTAGTAAAGCGAGATCTGATTTTGTTTTCCAGTAATTATGTGTATTGTGAAAGACTGTGCCCGTAATGTATTTTAGTGTAAATTTTAGTTTTGTTAAATATTTTTTTTTGTTTCTGCAGATTGCAATTTGTTTTTAGTTATATTTTCTTACCAGAATATTTTATCATTTTATTTTATTCGTTGATTAAAACATTAATTTCGTACGAAAAGAGTATTTGTTTCATTTCATTTCAGATACTTTCAAAATGGATACAAGAGGAGATTAAACTACTGTAACCTTTTTTGTTTATCTATATACAAAGACCACATTTTTCTTTTTTCTTTTTTTGTTTCCCGAAGTACAGATGGGGTGTAACATGTTACTTTTTTAACATACAAAATTAAATTTAAATTTAAAATATTCATTAATAAAATTGCAAAATTAGAACAGACAATTTTTTTTACATTACGAATAACGACTTGAGTTTTAGAATTATCATAAAAAGGAGCGAAATAATTATTTTACTGACGATGAGTCAGACGCTATCTGGCAGGTCCGTGCCCGCACGGATATCGCCGCTTCCCCTCCGATCACGGCGAGAGGAGAAGGCTTCCCCCACCCCCGCGATCGCGCGAACCTATATAATGACGGCCGATTGAAGACACAGAGAGACAGCCAGTGACCGCGACACCGCCGACGACCGCTGCTCACCACTACTTCGACCCCTTCCCCCGACCCCGCTCGCTGAACGACTACATCGCGACTCGACGCCCGCCGCCGATATCCCGCACCAGGTAAGGAACAACGACCCTGTTCCTTACTAAAGTGTTTTATCTCCGCCATCAACAATTCTTCCAAATTTTTTTTATGTGAAACAGAATTTAAGATTTTATTTGTCATTTATGAAACTTAATCGATCTGAAATATATTAGTAATGTTTGATGGTTATAGATTTATTTTGATAAGATAATTGTTTGATTTTAAATATACTCTTAATAATTTTATTTGATATTTAAGGGTATCATTAAATTTAAATAGAATATATTTGACTTTCTAAATTTACTCAAACTTTAATTACTTTTTCAACTAGAATTACTAAAGTTATTCTTTTCTTCAATTTAACTTATATTTTCAATTCTAATTCCTCAGATTATTTTTTTTTGTCATTTCGACTAAATTTTAAATACTGTATTAAAATTTTCCTTTCTAAATTTTACAGATCTCGCATTTCTTTTCCTGGCGATCGATCTGACACCTCATCCCGAGTTTCCTTTACGAACTTTCCTACCGATTATCTCCTACCCGGAAAAAATTATAACAGTCGGGACTCGCCTTACCACTGCTTTCTTTCCGGCGATAGTACTGGCATCCTATACCCACGACTTCCTTTTATAAATACTTTCTTCCCACCTACCCCGTCCTCATAAACTAAATCTTATGTTCAATCGATGTAAATTTTTATATTAGGTATAAAGTTTTCTCGACCATCATTCTGCTGTCTGATTATTATCACATTTCTTGGCGAATCTCTAATCTACTCGGAAAATATTTTTCGTTCTTATTGAAGTTCAATATAATTTTCATTTTATTAATTATTTATATCTTTGTAAGTGATTATCTTTATTTTTCTCCTTTATCTATTTCGGGACTCGCACCCCTTTCTTTTTATTTTTGCGAACGTCCTGACACCCTCATCCCGATAACCTCCATCAAAATATTTATTTAGTTTATTTTTCTGGTGAACTGTGGAGATAGGGTGAGTGTTCAATTTTTCTTTGATATTCATAGAGCCCTAATATTTATAGTAATTTAGCTTAGTAGCCTTATTGCATGGTTTAAATCATTTACCTTATCTTAGCTTACATATGGTAGGGTAATTCTGCATGATGTGTTATAAGTGATTACTTTGTATTTTTTTTTTTCCAAAATTATATGCCTGAGAAAGTAAACTTGATATTTTATTTTGGAGCTATAAACTTGCCTACAGAATAAATACAGCTTAGTATATTTTT
This sequence comes from Homalodisca vitripennis, assembly GCF_021130785.1. Lineage (NCBI taxonomy): Eukaryota > Metazoa > Arthropoda > Insecta > Hemiptera > Cicadellidae > Homalodisca > Homalodisca vitripennis. Next base: position 23,024 of record NW_025780731.1, read on the forward strand.
ATATTATAAATTCATCTAGCTTTTGCATCCCGTAGAAATATTTTTTTGTTAATGGTTAGTGCTTGCTTTATGTATATAGTAGTTGCACTATGATATTGGTGCATGGCTAAATCTGTAATTTATAAGATTGTATATTTGCTATTGGTGTTATTTGAATATTGCTTTTGTTTGCCATTGCTATTTATGTTTTACTTTGATTTTGTCTTTTGCTGCTACTAACCATCATTATTTAACCGATTAATTATTCCAACCCCGGGCTCTTACAATAATTACTGTATACGACTCCCCGACCAAGTTATCAGTGGAGACTACTCAGCTTACTTGTAATTCCTCACTGACCGACGTATTAATAAACAATACAGTTGTTTTCGAAAATCGAACTCGCTTGAACAATAACTTTCCTAGAACAAGAAATTTTTATTTTTCCAGAAACTTATAGGCCCAGGCAATATTATTTTTTTATTTTTTTACGTCTTCAAAATTTTATTGGAGTTGACGTGATGAAGTAAGCCCAACGTTTATTTTGGAAGTATCAATTTCTTCCGCAGGGCCCTCTGATTCGACTCCTAACAATAAATAATAGTTGTATGAAATTCTCGAACCCTGGAAATTTCTAACCCAGCTCGACTGGCTATCTGGCAAGTTGCGAATATTTTCGCTTGCCCCGAAAATAACATCGCAAAGTGGCGCCCGAACAGGGACTGTAATATACGTTAATTTACGAACTTTACGATTTACTTTACACTTTTTTGTGAATATACTTTACAATTTACGACTAAAAATTGTTAAAGTTTTTCAATAACTTTTTTTTAAGAGAATTCGATACGTACAATAATGATGTACTTACTAAACCTCTTTCTCCGCCCTTATCAAATTTTATTCTTCATGTATGTAAACGGAAATGATGGACAAGGGGACACAAACAAACGAAAAAACAACTACGACTACTACGACTTCAACTCGGGTTACGACACCACAGGCTTCTGTTGGTACATTACCAAAACTTTGTCCCCCTACAGTCGCACCGATTACTACTACGCCTACTGCTACTATTACCACCACCACTACTACTAGTACTACTGCTACTACAATGGGCCTACCGATCCCTCCTACAACTATTCCCAATCCCCAAATTATGCTTCCTTCCCCTTCGGAGAATGATCCTCGTGTGGGCTGGATTTTATAAACTACAAACGAACGACCTACAGGAAGAGTTAAGAAAATTTAATCTGAATCCGGATGGTAATGTGGCTGAACTACGAAAGCGACTTGTAACTTTTCTTAGGTCTGGAAAAAACACCTCCTGAACCTCTTCCACCAAGAAACAGAATTATTGTCATACGGACAAAACCTCGCGACTAATGTAGTGTCCTCAGCATTAGGACCGATTAGTGCCTCTCATATTGATGGTCATATACAACATGAGGAAGTTAGCATTCGAGAAATGTTAAACCTCTCTCCTACAGCTAGTTTTAGACTAGTACAGGAACGATTAGCCCTTTTAATGCACGAAAAAATCTGTAAATTCCATAGCCCCAACAAACACACAAGACATAACAACACCTCATCCGTTGAGAATGCCGACAGCAAGATCCCTCACAGCTGATGATCCTTGTGACCCGAATTTTGGATTGTACAGTGGCGCTAACATGACAGGCAGACCTACATCTGAACTTAGACATCCGGATATCTCTCATATCTGCAATCAAGTTCGGAAATGGAATTTGAGATTCGATGGGGATGGAGACCCAGTCTCTTTCATTGAGCGTCTCAATGAACTTGCCGAATCTTATGAAATACCTCCCGATCGGCTACTAAAAGCATTACCGGAACTTTTTAAGGGAAACGCTCTTTTCTGGTACCGAAATAATAAGTCATTTTGGACAAACTATGACGACTTTATAATCAGCTTCGAAGAGCAGTATCTTCCTCCAGATTACCGACGTAACTTGGATGAGGAAATAACTCGAAGAACTCAGGGCGAGAGTGAGCCAATGCGAAAATTTATTGTAGCCCTTACGACTCTAATTCGACGACGTGGTGGCTTCTCTGTAAACCAAACACTAAACCGATTATATTCAAACATGAGACCTGAATACAAATTAACGATCAGAAGGGAAAGTTTTCACTCGATTAGTGAATTAATTCATCTTGCCGAAGGTTATGAAAGTTATTTGCGAGAGAAGAATAGTTACCGACCTCCTCCAAATCCGGCTCAATCCATGGTACCTGAGACAGCATACGACACAAAACGTAGAGTTTTTAAGTCATACCCAGTACAGATGATAGATAAGCCAGAACTGTATCACGATAAACCCAAATCTTTTACCGATAAACGAAGGTTCGAGCCGTCTACAACTGCCCCGACTAACACTACTCAGCCAAGGCATCTTACTACAGATACAACGACTACCATTCCTACTTGTTGGAATTGCGAAACTAAAGGGCATAAATACCACCAGTGTCCTCTCCCTAAAACCATTCGCTGTTTTAACTGCAAAAAAATAGGAATCCGAACCGTCCAGTGCCCTTGCAGGCAGGGAAACATTTCCGGAGCCCGGAGCGTCAGAGGTGTCCCGGGACTCTGGGGCAACAAATCACCTCAATCGAATGGCCCAAATGGCTCAACCAAATAAAAGAATTTAACAAAAGCAGCTGTGCAGAAGTTAAATCGAACGATCCTAGACCATTTGTATCCATTAAGATTCAAGAAACTACCTTTTGTGCACTGCTTGATACGGGATCGATGGTGACTATTATAGGGGAAAGAGTAGCTCATCATCTATTACAGTTAGGCGTTAGGCCTAAGAACGTAAATGTTAATATTAATATGGCCGATAGCTCAAATAGCCAGATATCTCAGGCCTTCGAATTTAACTGTGAAATAGCCAATATTAGAACTAAGGTACGCGCCCTGTTTCTACCAGGCTTAACTACGCCGATGATTTTGGGTATGGACGTTATAACGCCTTTAAAACTGATCGATATCACTCCTCATGAAAGTACTGCAGAAACAGTGACTAGATGCGATAATTCAAAGAATATTCATACTGATGCCGTTATGACACTAACAGAAGGAGAAAGTAAAAAACTTAAAGAATTTCTTGATTATCAGTTAAATTTGTTCGATGGTTTTATTGGTCGCACGACATTAGTGGAACATAAAATTCGCCTTAAAACTGATACACCCATTAAACAGAGGTATTATTATCGCAACCCGGCAATGCAGGCGATCATTGACAAAGAAGTTGACAAGATGCTGGAGTCAGGCATCATTGAACCATCATCTAGTCCTTGGAGCTCTCCACTAGTGCTGGTTAAGAAATCGAATGGAAAAGTAAGGTCCGACTTAACACACACCGCATCGACTTAAGGCGAGTTAATGCGGTCAGTGAGAAGGATGCATATCCCCTTCCACAAATAAGTGCGATACTCGACAAACTGAGAAATGCTTGCTATATATCCACGATCGACCTAAAGGATGGCTATTTGGCAGGTACCTCTCGAAGTTAACAGTAGACCAATTACGGCTTTCACCGTTCCCGGCAGAGGGTTATTCCAATTCAAGGTCATGCCATTTGGCTTACACTCTGCTCCGGCTACCTTTCAGAGATTGCTAGACCAAGTGATAGGACCTGAGTTTGAGCCCTACGCTTTTGCATATTTAGACGATTTGGTGCTGGTATCCCGAACTTTCGAAGAACATTTAAAACTTCTGAAAGAAGTGTTTGAAACGCCTTAGAAATGCAGGATTAATTACCAAAATATGGAAAAATGTAACTTTTTGTAAAAAGGAGTTGAAATACCTTGGCCACGTAATAAACGAGAGAGGAATCCAGACGGATCCGGAAAAGGTTAAATCAATTGTAGATTTTCCAGCACCTAAAACTGTAAAACAAGTACGGAGTTTCTTGGGACTTGCGTCTTGGTACAGACGATTTATCGAAAACTTTGCAAACATATCTATACCATTGACGAAACTCTTGAGAAAGGGGAATAGATGGGAATGGACGGATTCTCAAAAACGAGCATTTAATTCCCTTAAAGCAAAACTTTAAAACAAAACGATCCAGAAAAATCAGCGCCATCTCTGGCAAGTGTCGCAATTTTTTTACGTATTTTCGAATATCGTTTTCTCCATCCAGGCCAAAAGTATCTGGCGCTGATTTTCTGGATCGTTTTGTTTACACCTAAATGGCCAGCTGTTGCGCTGTCATGATTTTCTTTCAGTACATCGGACTTTAGAGAATCTGGTACGCAAAGTTTCCAATTGGTTTTTTGGGTCGGTACTTGATTTATCGATTTTTTCTGTATAGTTTATTTCCTCGAATGGTGTAATCTGCATATTTATTCGGACTAGCAGATACCTTCCGAAGCATTTTCGAGTGCCAATCGGGCATAAGTTCGCCTGAAAGCTGTTTCTAGCCTTGGTTCCTTGGTTTTGAGCGATAGTTTGCCTCCGAGAGTTATTCGAACTGTCGTTGGCGGTGCTACAACCAACGGTTGAACCGACTACAGGATCACAGCTTGACGTGTCGATCGGATACCGGGAGAGTGCGTCTGCTACTCGGTTCAGGACTCCCCTGCGGTATTGGACTTCGAAGTCATGTTGCTGTAGTTCCAGCATCCAGCGAGCAAGTCTTCCAGATGGTTTCTCCAAACTCATCAACCACTTTAAAGCTTGATGGTCAGTTATCGCAATAAACTTGTACCCTTCGAGGTACAGACGAAATTTTTGAACGGCCCATACCAGAGCTAGGCATTCTTTCTCGGTTACGGAAAATTTCTTTTCATTCTCGTGTAAAAGCCGACTTGCATATGCAATAACCTTCTCCCGCTTGCCAATAGTTTGAGTAAGCGAAGCCCCTAAACCTTCATTGGAGGCATCCACGTGGACCACAAAAGTTTCCTTGAAGTCAGGGCAGGCTAAGACCGGTGCGGTAGAAAGTTTTGCTTTAAGGGAATTAAATGCTCGTTTTTGAGAATCCGTCCATTCCCATCTATTCCCCTTTCTCAAGAGTTTTCGTCAATGGTATAGATATGTTTGCAAAGTTTTCGATAAATCGTCTGTACCAAGACGCAAGTCCCAAGAAACTCCGTACTTGTTTTACAGTTTTAGGTGCTGGAAAATCTACAATTGATTTAACCTTTTCCGGATCCGTCTGGATTCCTCTCTCGTTTATTACGTGGCCAAGGTATTTCAACTCCTTTTTACAAAAGTTACATTTTTCCATATTTGGTAATAATCCTGCATTTCTAAGGCGTTCAAACACTTCTTTCAGAAGTTTTAAATGTTCTTCGAAAGTTCGGGATACCAGCACCAAATCGTCTAAATATGCAAAAGCGTAGGGCTCAAACTTAGGTCCTATCACTTGGTCTAGCAATCTCTGAAAGGTAGCCGGAGCAGAGTGTAAGCCAAATGGCATGACCTTGAATTGGAATAACCCTCTGCCGGGAACGGTGAAAGCCGTAATTGGTCTACTGTTAACTTCGAGAGGTACCTGCCAATAGCCATCCTTTAGGTCGATCGTGGATATATAGCAAGCATTTCTCAGTTTGTCGAGTATCGCACTTATTTGTGGAAGGGGATATGCATCCTTCTCACTGACCGCATTAACTCGCCTTAAGTCGATGCAACACCTTACTTTTCCATTCGATTTCTTAACCAGCACTAGTGGAGAGCTCCAAGGACTAGATGATGGTTCAATGATGCCTGACTCCAGCATCTTGTCAACTTCTTTGTCAATGATCGCCTGCATTGCCGGGTTGCGATAATAATACCTCTGTTTAATGGGTGTATCCAGTTTTAAGGCGAATTTTATGTTCCACTAATGTCGTGCGACCAATAAAACCATCGAACAAATTTAACTGATAATCAAGAAATTCTTTAAGTTTTTTACTTTCTCCTTCTGTTAGTGTCATAACGGCATCAGTATGAATATTCTTTGAATTATCGCATCTAGTCACTGTTTCTGCAGTACTTTCATGAGGAGTGATATCGATCAGTTTTAAAGGCGTTATAACGTCCATACCCAAAAATCATCGGCGTAGTTAAGCCTGGTAGAAACAGGGCGCGTACCTTAGTTCTAATATTGGCTATTTCACAGTTAAATTCGAAGGCCTGAGATATCTGGCTATTTGAGCTATCGGCCATATTAATATTAACATTTACGTTCTTAGGCCTAACGCCTAACTGTAATAGATGATGAGCTACTCTTTCCCCTATAATAGTCACCATCGATCCCGTATCAAGCAGTGCACAAAAGGTAGTTTCTTGAATCTTAATGGATACAAATGGTCTAGGATCGTTCGATTTAACTTCTGCACAGCTGCCTTTTGTTAAATTCTTTTATTTGGTTGAGCCATTTGGGCCATTCGATTGAGGTGATTTGTTGCCCCAGAGTCCCGGGACACCTCTGACGCTCCGGGCTCCGGAAATGTTTCCCTGCCTGCAAGGGCACTGGACGGTTCGGATTCCTATTTTTTTGCAGTTAAAACAGCGAATGGTTTTAGGGAGAGGACACTGGTGGTATTTATGCCCTTTAGTTTCGCAATTCCAACAAGTAGGAATGGTAGTCGTTGTATCTGTAGTAAGATGCCTTGGCTGAGTAGTGTTAGTCGGGGCAGTTGTAGACGGCTCGAACCTTCGTTTATCGGTAAAAGATTTGGGTTTATCGTGATACAGTTCTGGCTTATCTATCATCTGTACTGGGTATGACTTAAAAACTCTACGTTTTGTGTCGTATGCTGTCTCAGGTACCATGGATTGAGCCGGATTTGGAGGAGGTCGGTAACTATTCTTCTCTCGCAAAATAACTTTCATAACCTTCGGCAAGATGAATTAATTCACTAATCGAGTGAAAACTTTCCCTTCTGATCGTTAATTTGTATTCAGGTCTCATGTTTGAATATAATCGGTTTAGTGTTTGGTTTACAGAGAAGCCACCACGTCGTCGAATTAGAGTCGTAAGGGCTACAATAAATTTTCGCATTGGCTCACTCTCGCCCTGAGTTCTTCGAGTTATTTCCTCATCCAAGTTACGTCGGTAATCTGGAGGAAGATACTGCTCTTCGAAGCTGATTATAAAGTCGTCATAGTTTGTCCAAAATGACTTATTATTTCGGTACCAGAAAAGAGCGTTTCCCTTAAAAAGTTCCGGTAATGCTTTTAGTAGCCGATCGGGAGGTATTTCATAAGATTCGGCAAGTTCATTGAGACGCTCAATGAAAGAGACTGGGTCTCCATCCCCATCGAATCTCAAATTCCATTTCCGAACTTGATTGCAGATATGAGAGATATCCGGATGTCTAAGTTCAGATGTAGGTCTGCCTGTCATGTTAGCGCCACTGTACAATCCAAAATTCGGGTCACAAGGATCATCAGCTGTGAGGGATCTTGCTGTCGGCATTCTCAACGGATGAGGTGTTGTTATGTCTTGTGTGTTTGTTGGGGCTATGGAATTTACAGATTTTTCGTGCATTAAAAGGGACCTTAGGAACTCGCTTGAACAATAACTTTCCTAGAACAAGAAATTTTTATTTTTCTGGGCAATATTATTTTTTTTATTTTTTTACGTCTTCAAAATTTTATTGGAGTTGACGTGATGAAGTAAGCCCAACGTTATTTTGGAAGTATCAATTTCTTCCGCAGGGCCCTCTGATTCGACTCCTAACAATAAATAATAGTTGTATGAAATTCTCGAACCCTGGAAATTTATAACCCAGCTCGACTGGCTATCTGGCAAGTTGCGAATATTTTCGCTTGCCCCGAAAATAACATCGCAACGATACGCGCAAGAGAAGAGTTTAATACTACAGATATCTTGTACACAGTGAAAGTATGTGAAGAAGTCCATAAAAGACAGCTATCACATTTTTAAGTAGACAACTATCTTGTTTTAGATATTTCAGTCTACCACTAATAATTAAATTACTGCCAAATTGTATTAGCATTTAAGTACAAAACAATATAATGTGTGCCCCTTGAAATAATAATTTTCTAAGGCAATACATTTGTTATGCTTTTATTTGTTTCTGATTCAACTAAATTATCATATTCAACTCTCTAGATAAACTATTGGACATTATAATCTCAGTTACTAAATTTTTAAAGGTGTGTGAATTATATACAGTACACAATAATAGGCTATAATATTTTGAACTGACTGGAAAGTAACTGTATTACCTGAGAAGTGGAAAATATTTGGAAATGCAAACGTTGATGACAAAAGTTATATAACAAAACTATTTAGTAAATAAATCTCTTAATATCCTAAACTTATTCAAAAGTATGTTATAAAATTAATATTTCTTAAACGGGTTTTAAAGTTACTGGCATTACAAATCTGCTTAAGTAAATTCAGTCAAAAGTCAAACAGGATGGAAACCCTTCTCGAAGGAGGATTATGGAACACGACTCAAGTAGATTTAGCATCAAGTAGTAGAACGTCGAAACTTGATTTAGAAAGTTACATGTTACATTTTACCACGAAGTATCCTAACATGTTAATAATTGTGTTTCCCAATTATTATAATATTAATTAGATTTACAGTCATATAATGTTTGTCTAGTTAGTATGAGGGCTTTTCCTTGCTTTTAAAATTGTTTAGAATAAACAAAACTTGTAATCAAAAACCATCCGCAAAAAGTGCAGTGTCGAAGCAATAAAGCTATTATTGTAATTTCATATCTAAATTATTTCTAATAATGTATTTTTATTCGTGTGTCACACCTATTTGATAGAACCTGACAATGCTAGATAGGAATAAAATAAGTTTGTGTACAATTATGTTCGATAGGAGTATTTCTGCCAAATCGTGACTGGGACAACACTAACTATCCGCTGTCCAGTTTGGCTTTCCTTTGATAATGTAATTGAAGTTAAATATAATGCCTTGTCTGTAATTGGCATACGTTTGTACATAATACGAGTATATATATATATATATATAATTTCAATAAACATTGAATCACAAAAAGTACTTGCTCCGCCGGGAGTCGAACTCGGATCTCTCACTTGCCAGGTGAATGTGCTACCATTACACCACAGAGCGCTTACTTTTTCCGATTCAATTATTTTGTATTTGGCCGTATCTGTCACATATGCGTTTAAATAAGCAAACTAACATATGATAGGAAGACCAAATACCTGTCAAAACGACTTTTATTTACGTTTAAATTGTATAAATGGCAATATCCATAAACACATATATTGTTTCTGAGAGCAAAAAGCAAACTTTGCGTAGGAAATATAATAAATTATGTGATCGAAATATGTAAGTAATGGAATTTAGTGTTTCTTGTATTAGAGTGAATAATTTGTTGTACCTTGCTATTGCCCAGTCCCTCAGATTTGTTCTTTCAGCTACCATAAATATTCCGTCCACCGTGTCTAAGGAAACTAAAGTCAATACTTTAAATATTAACATTCACAATTTCGTCATGTTGCTATAATATTTAAATAAACAGTTTTGTTAATGTTTTCACACAGTAATTTAAAAAATTAAAGCAATTTTTAAAATATATAAATAAAATAAATAATAAAATATTTGGTTATATTAATTATACGTTTGCTCATTCTGTCATAATAAAATGTTTACACAAAACAGCTGATTATATTAGCTATTATATAGGCTCTTTCAATAGATATTTTGCAACTTTAGACATGAAAATGGGATTTTTAACTACTTTAGAGTTCATTAGATCCCTTTTTCAAAACAAGAATAGGCCTATATTCATCTCTGGGACCATAAATGTGTCCATAGAGAACTTCAGTAGAATAGATTGAGAAATTGATGCGGGAAAATAAAACAATAAAATACACTTAACAATTGTAATGCTATTAGAATTGTGATAAGATATTCAAATTTTGAACATTTATAAAGATTATGAACCAAAAATTTGATTTCACCGCTCAACCCCTAACACAACTGCGTACATGTGAACTGGGATCAATATTAATTAGTGCATTTTGAAATTGTACATGATTGTATTAGTACTCATAATACATATTTGCTAATTATATTTTATATATGTTTAGTTTTTAACGGTTTTCTCTTTTGCTTTTATTGACTGCTATTTAAAATATGAAAACAACTAATTTTGTAGTAAATAATACTAGTTGTTATTTGAAGATTCACGCCCATTTATGCACTTCACTAAGCGTCGTAGACATATTCATTTTAATGGAATATCACGGATAAGTGATGATTACTAAAGAAATCTCCACTTATAGATCCATTTTCAACGTAAAACGTAAAAGTAATGATTTGATGGATTTCTGAATTCAGAGAGAGAAAAATGTTCATTTGCACCAAAGAAATAACTAATGTGGTACTTGATTTTACCGTTTAAAATATTTCATTACTAACGTGTGATTTTAGGCGTATGAGTGTGAATTCCAGCCATTCTGTAGTGGATTCTTCCAAATAAAGGCTCCAAGATAAATATTAAGCATTAATGTATATATTATTTACGTAAATGTGCTTAAATTTTCGTTCTTAATTTAGAGCCATAAGATATGTCTTAGAGCAATACTTTTTGTAACAAAGGAGTTTAAATATTCTCACATTTCCAAAAATGGTATAAAAATTTTAATGGTTTGATTAATTTAGACCATAGGCGATTATGTCGATTATTCATGTTAAATTTTATTGTTTCGTATTCTTCAGCCTGATAATTACATTTAATTAATATATTGACATCATATATTATATATAGTAATTCAGCAATGTGTTTATTTCAAATAATTGTATGGATAGATTTATGGTTACTTGAAAATCATTTATAATTTTTATATATTTTAATACATATTATTCTTACTACGGTAAACTGTATAGGATTAATTGTTTCGTATGAATCATACATCAAATAACGGCAAGTTAGATAATAAAACCATGAGATTAAATTGGATTAGAATTGTTAGAGCTAATACGAGAGTCCCAAACGGAGGGTGTTTTAAAGATGTCATACTTAATAAGTCTCTAGTAATCACACAGGACTTTATGGAATATGTTTTAAACATATTTTAACTTGTATTATTAATTTCTTGAGACAAATATCTCATCAATTAAAAGAATATCTTTATAGGGATATTTCGCAATACATCTTCATATACGATTTTTGACTACACGCTTTGTTAGCATAGTACAAATTTATTTCTCGTCGCGTAATAATTTTTCTATAACGAAAACTATTTAAATGGCAGGTGACACTATATATATATATATATATATATGCCTACAGGTAAGATTACTTTTACGCTATATAATATTAGAACATAATATATTAATTCCTGAAGTTGATCCTGTAACGAAACCTAAAACTCTCTATGGCTTCCATTACACCTAAAAGTATATTACTCAGCATAAACGTGTATTATAAAAGTATGATATATCGACATTTATTGCAGTTATTAGGAGCATGTATTAAACTACAAGCATCAACTTTAATTAATTCAAAGTGTTAATTATCTATAAATTACGTTATAAATAAATAGATGATAACATATTGAGATTACAATATGTTAATAATTCTCTATTTATGTACCTTGCAATATACAATACGTTCAAGTTTACATTTTGTTCTTAATTGCTTTTAATATTTTCCTCTGACTTCTTATCATTTGAAAATTACTTTGATGAAATTACGTTTCCATTTTATAAAGTAATTTGTATTGCATTTACATCATTCTTATTTTGAAAATTTTAGCATAACTGATTGTAAAGTATACCAAGTCTTCGTTAAAAGGGGTTTATAATAGTATATTTTAAAATATACAAAACAAATGATTAATTTGTTAATTACTAGTGAATACTACAACGGAGTGTCGCATGGTTACTGCAAATTAGCAGTTCGCCACATTGTCTGGCTGTACTCAGTTGACATATAGAACTTAGTTGACTAATATAGTTGATAGGAAAGTTTTAAAAATTGAATTCTTATTAGAGAATAATACACAACTATATGCATCACTACTTACATCGTGTATTATTAGAACAATTTAAATGATACCATGAATCAATTCCCATTTGTGATCATAGATAACACATTATAAATAGATAAATCCAGAAACCAAATGAAAATGTGCTTTATTAAATAAAAACATCAGTAAGAAGTCGTAACTAAGCGTGTTTGTCAAACTAATTATTACACAACAATTATTGAATGTTGTAGCCGTTTAATAAATGTAGTTTACAGAGTGAGATACATGTTTATTATTCGTAGTACAAGTTCAATATCATGATATATTACAGTTTGCCATTCTTATATTTAATAAATATAGCAAATGTAATATAAATGTAAATGAGCTCAAATATACTCATACAACGAAGTTAGTAATATATTATGTACAATTGCGTCCATTTCAAGTGTAATATGTTATTTTTCATGACAAATTTCAAGACATCTTCCAAGCCTTACTAAATAAATTTTAAGTAATAACTTATATAAAAAACGATTACTTTTTTAATCATTTATGGTTTTTTGACGTGACAACGTCTTAAATTAGGTTGCGGCTCGGAGTCACACTCATGAAAAAGTGTAACGCCCGGTAACGTTACGATGCCCGTCCGTGGGTCCGCCGCACGGGCTCCGCACGGGTTAAAGCAGATAACTGTGCGTCCGCCGCACGGGATAAAGCAGATAACTATGTTTATTCGTGAAAATGTGGAGTGCTTAGATTCGTCATTTACAACAACTACAACAATAAAGGTAAATAATTGTACACTGATATTTCATTATTGTAACTATGATTGATTGATTAATTGTTAGATTGACACAAAAGTTGAGAAACTGAGTTTATAGGTTATGTCATACTATTGACAAGTGTTGATAGTGTTTTTAAGTAAATTATTAGTTTGAATCACTCTGCAATCAATCGTAATTCAGTCGATTGAGAAGAAACAGCGCGCATTGCTAGTCAAACATTTTAAAATAACAAATTATAACCTCTAACCTGTCATAACAGTGCGACCAAACAAACGAACTAAACCGACCAATCACCACGCGCGGAGTTTAGAATTTAACTGTGTTTAGCAAGAATTTCCAAATTCCAATTTTAGTAAATGTTTTATTCAACTTTACCATTTACAATAACAAATTTTAATTAATTTCAAATTATGTACAATGATTTAGTAAACAAAATATATTTCTATAGTTAAAATTTGTGCAATTCTTATTTTCATTCAATTCCTTGTTCCTATTGTGCAATTTAATAATATTCATATCAATAAATATTCTACCGAGAAAAAGACGTTGTCACGTAAAATCTTCGCCCGTAAAACCGACTTTACAGGCAACCATAATTTTTTGCCTTGCCAAAATTTAGTGATCATCCTTACAAGGAATGACCTGTATTTTTAACGTATCCTAATAACTTGTTTTAGTCTGCCTGTCATATTTTAACAGATCTAAATTAATATTATATGGCTATGAAGGCATAATTGAAACCTAGTGGGTTGTTTTAAAAGTATATATTTTCATCTATGTTACAGTTAAAGTGTGTCAGCTGGTGACAGATGATGTGGTATTGGTTCTATTTGCATAATATTCATGACAGCTCAGCTCAATCACGCTGAGGTAAACCTACGAATCAATACCACTGCTCCCTTCTGATAAGACTGTAATATCCATATTTTAGTTTAGTAAACAAGTTTTAGTGTTGTGTTTGTGATAGCTTTCTGCTATGTGTTTTAGAAAACTTGGCGACTGTTTATATTGTGTCGTATATCCTATGATAGTGTATAAATAAATAGAAATGAAGGGCGTATAATCAAAACTCGCTAACTCCATATTAATAAGTTTTGGAAATCATAAAAATCTAGTTAGATGAAAAACTGGAAATGGTTGCTTACTAATGATTTGCAATTAAAGTAATCACTGGTTAGTGTAAATAATTATCTGAGAATGTCTTTGTTTATGACAAATATTAACAATAGAATAATAAATCTGATTGGGTATGAGTGAGTTTTTAAATACTAGCTTGAAGGCTAACAAGAACTTCGATATTTAAATACTTATTATTTATTTGTTTTGCTGCTTTGTAATTAAAAATTTATTTCATTTTAACCTTAAAAATTTACTGTTCTTTCTTCAAAATACATATAATCTGCATTATCTTTAATAATATTTGTTATTTATGTTATAAAAATAGTACATTAATGGTACAAAGTACTAATATAATAAATAATTTTCGGAATCAGTACAAACAATAATCGTGAAAAATTTGTAAGATAAAATATTTTGTGTTGAAAGTTAGTAGTTTCTTTTGAAAACAATATCTTATGACATATCCTTTAATCTCATTTAATAAAAAATAATGCATAAGGAAATTTTAAATTCAAGTGAATAAGCAGCATCTCTCGGGAGGTAACGGTTTATTGATGTGGAATAATTAGATGACGGTATCATTGTTTGCTGGTCAGGATGACGTCACATTCTGAATAGGTACATCACCTATACATGCGGAGGTGTGAGGGGGTGAGTGTCTACCTCAGTATGTGATAAACATTACAAACCACCATTCCGTAATTCATTGCATGGAGGCCAAAATTTAATTAAAATTTTATGGACTGGATAAGTAAAATTTTATTTTTATGTATTATGTCTTCAGTGTATATAAATAAAAGATCACGTTATAATTATATCTAATTTCTAAAAATCATAGACGATTATAGAATGTTAATGAATATTATACCTAAGCTTGCTAATGGCCGCCTGCCCTGCGACACCACTAGAAATATGATTAATAATAAAACTGAGTTTAGGATACGTGCTATCTTAAGTCACCTGTAACAGACAGATTAGAGTACAATTAAAATATAACGTTAAAGTGATTTTGTAATGATAAATGTAACTTTGTTACAATAGAACAAATTTGATTGGGCTCCCGCTAAGTTTAATATCTTACAAGAGCAAATAGAGAGAACGTTCCATATTGAAAACAGAAGTTTATCATGAAGTGGGTAACTTAACATGTTTAATGCAACTGTTTACCTTGCCAAAGAAAATTATGCGGAATATATATTCATTTCAAAAATATTACATTTAGATAGATGGACTGATTTACTAAAAAGGAATTGAAATTTCCTAAAAATAAAACCAACGATAGATAAATCCCGCGCCGTTGTGGTTGGCCATGTGAGTAGAGAAACCGCATTTTGGAAATATATTTTTCTGAGTTAGGTATATAAATTGTAATAAAATAAGTTTACAATAATAAGCCATGCTGAAAAAATCAGGCTATAGAGCATACAAAGCCACATTACAAGACTGATACAATACAATTCTTTGTTACGATTATCTGGACTTCATAGTTGAACAGCTGAAACAAGAGGTCTTTAAAAAGAGACTAAGTTGTATTTAAATCAGGAACAAATGATTTTGTTCAATCAATACTAATTGGACTTCCCACGACAGACTCAGGCCATAGTTGTGCTTTCTTTATAACTGCCAAGTATCAAAAGGAAATAATTTGTTACTTAAGTTTCTTTAAAATTATACGCTCTATAGTATTTTTTCGATTTTAAGTACATTTTCCACCCAATACATTCTAGTATACATAACTAGTAAGATTTGTGCTTATAATTTTTAAATTTTACACCGTTTGTAAAATTTTTCAAATAATTCATATAACGAAACATACTTTGTAAAAGTGTTATTGTGCTGGACAGTGTTGTTGAATGAGATTTAAGCATGTTAATTTATTCATGCATCAATATTTCGCTAGCTTCGTCCACGCAATGGCGCTACACAATGGTTACAGTAAACTATTTTTACTAACTACTATGTTCTGAGAGTGATCAATGTGAAATTTGGGATTAAATTTTCAATAGTACATTTGAACGTGTAGTAATATTATCATTGCCGATGATATAGCAGGAGTTTTGAATGAATCTCATTCTTTCTAGGTTAATTTTTATTATTGTTTAGTTAAAATTTACTTCATAATAATACAGTAATAATATATATTCGTGTCATCTATAAAAGTTAACAAATACTTTTTTTAACCATGTTATTGTTTGTAACAAATTGACTAAGCTAACACCTTGACTGCAGCAGAGGCCCTAGTACGCTTTTTGCCTTATTAGACTACTTATAATCACTCAGTATAGAGTAGTAATAAAGGTGTTACAAGTTTTAATGAAAAATAAAACTTAAACGCTATATAAATAAATAAAATAATAATAATTTTAAGCCATATTAATTAAATTAATTGGTAAATAAAACCAAACAAATTTTGATTCTCTTCGTTGCCTTCGACTATTTTTAACTATAAATTCAGTTTCTTGATTGAAATTAATAATTTTTTTAAACATATTATTAACTATACTATCTTATATAATTAAATATTTAAAATAAATTCTCTAGATTAAAGCCTTACTTTACAGAAATTCTGCTTTTTATACTTTAAATGAACAAAATATATAAATATTGAGTAGATGTACTACAAAGTATTTCAGCGAAAACTTTGTTCTATCCTTATCTTTTAATAAATATATAAAGAAACCACGTCATGCTATAATGAAACATTCTTATTTACCAATCCAATATCCGAACATAAAACGATAATTACTCATTACATACCGTTGTTTTTAATCGTAACATTACAGTACAGTAACATTGCAACCAAGAGTCGCTAGAATAACTTAGTCTCGTGAAGCGTACTTATGTATATTGAAACAGTTCTCATTGAGGTCATGAAATCATGCTAGATAGAGTTTATTTGATGCTTCTTATACTTAGTTGAAACAGTGCTCTCTTTGGTGGTATCAGTTAGATTCGCTCCAACAAATCAGTCTAAAGCGTACTTATGTATATTAAAACAGTTCTCATTAAGATCGTGAAAATCACGCTAGATAGTGTTTATTTTGATGCTTCTTATACTTAGTTCAAACTATGTTCCTCCCGTTGGCATGATTTTTTTAATTTAATATCAGGTAACGTTTTCTTGGAATATCGTTAACTAAATATAATTCTTTTGAGATGAATAAACAGAAGAATCTTAAACCAATGTTTTATCTTCAGGTAACTTCATAAAAGATGGTACTTTTTCAATTATTTACTTAAAATTACTTTAAGATTTTTTTATTGGAGACTTGAAACGTATTCCTAATGGTATTTCAACAGTAAGTAGAACTGTAAATGCATCCTTTAAGATAAAACTAAATTAACTTAGATAAACGTAAAGTGTTATAAGACAAACATTTTTGTACAAATATGCTTTTCATATGCGGTTAGAGAACAAACCATTTATAACAATATATTGAGGGTAAATGACGATTGAAACCCTGAAAGTGAATTTTTCTTTGTCAATATTAAAGCAACCGTCATTTACCCGTTGGTATAACACACGCGTATAAGATTATACTTATAAAACTTTCGTGAGAAACCTACTCCTCTGATCACACGCATATAGATACATTAAGCATTTTCCGCGAACGATCACGTTTTGGCACACCATTTGCTTTAATTGAAATCATCGAAATATCCATATGTTTTTAAGGGGAGTCTGGAGGTCAAATGGGTCAAAAATTACTTTTTTGTGTTTTTATTGAATATTATTCTGCTTTTAATAGCGGTTAATTCAAGACCAATTCGGAAAATCCGTCAAGTAGTTCTTGAATAAAAATGTTTTTTCTAAAGACTGTAGTTCAAATTTTGACGTGACAACGTCTTAAATTAGGTTGCGGCTCGGAGTCACTCATGAAAAAGTGTAACGCCCGGTAACGTTACGATGCCCGTCCAGTGGGTCCGCCGCACGGGATCCGCACGGGATAAAGCAGATAACTGTGGGTCCGCCCGCACGGGATAAAGCAGATAACTAATGTTTATTCGTGAAAATGTGGAGTGCTTAGATTCGTCATTTACAACAACTACAACAATAAAGGTAAATAATTGTACACTGATATTTCATTATCGTAAACTATGATTGATTGATTAATTGTTAGATTGACACAAAAGTTGAGAATCTGAGTTTATAGGTTATGTCATACTATTGACAAATGTTGACATAGTGTTAAGTAAATTATTAGTTTAAATCACTCTGCAATCAATCGTAATTCAGTCGATTGAGAAGAAACAGCGCGTATTGCTAGTCAAACATTTAAAATAACAAATTATAACCTCTAACCTGTCATAACAGTGCGACCAAACAAACGAACTAAACCGACCAATCACCACGCGCGAAGTTAGAATTTAACTGTGTTTAGCAAGAATTTCAAATTCCAATTTTAGTAAATGTTTTAATTCAACATTTACCCATTTACAATAACAAATTTTTAATTAATTTTCAAATTATGTACAATGTTTTTAGTAAACAAAATATATTTTCTATAGTTAATATTTGTGCAATTCATATTTTTATTCAATTTTTTCCTTGTTCCTATTATTTATGCAATTTAATAATATTCCATATCAATAAATATTCTACCGAGAAAAAGACGTTGTCACGTAAAATCTTCGCCCGTAAAACCGACTTTACAGGCAACCATAATTTTTTTGGTGAGAGTTTCAGCATTGAGAAGACATTATTTTATATTGTACTATAACTCTTTGTGCAAAAGAGAGCTATACTACTATTACGTTTTTTTGCTATTGGTACACTTGTTTGTTACCTTTTTTTTATATCATTACCTTGTTTGTTATTGTTTTCTTCTGTTTATAACCAAGAATAACATTTCAAATGTCACAGTTTATTTTCTTAAGTTCCTGGTATTTTCTGTGTGTTAAAGTTAATCTCCCTTACAAAGACGTCTCCTTAGATTCCAACCTCAGTTATGATTTACATATCTTACCAAACGATTTGAAAAGAAATTTGAACCATGTTTAGGATATAGAGAGAGGTATCCTGTGGGAGTTCGTCATAGTTCTATTGCGTACGCTGAGACCCTGTCCTACCCACTGTGCGGGGAAACTGTTTACGAAAACCTAAGAACGTGTGCTTATTGAAGCAAAACTGCTTGCTCTTTGTTCCTTTAACCCATATACATTTAACATAGTAGTCATAGTATTTATTAAATCTTGTATTGCTAATCATAAGAATAATTATAATTATAATTCAATTACATTTGAGCTGTGGGTTTTAAATCGCAAATGATTTATTACAACATTTATGGGAATGAATAACCCACAAATAGATAAAATCTCTTTTACAAAATACTCGTACTGGCAGGAATTGATATTTAAGGTAGGTACGAATAATTAGATAAAACACTTATACATTGCAGGAAGTAAGCTTCCGTCTAACAGTCATCCTGAAGCACGAAGTATAATTTTATAAGATTCCTGGAAGACAAAAAATCAATCCGAAAATCACCCCATTGTATTATTAAATGACATAAAGTTTGATTGTTAAAAAATGTCTAAGAAAGCAAACGACTTAACAAAAATTTTGATTAGTTACAACATGCATTGATTTAGTTTACACAGAATTAAAGCTCCTCACTTGACTGACTTTGTACAAAACCCACCTCTAATGTCCATGTAAATTTAAATATTTCACAAAGGCCTGTCTGAACATACCGCAAAAAGAAATTTTAACATTACATATAAGAATTCGGCAAGAAATCATTCTTAGAAGAAGGGAATGGACCGATATCATTGCCTGAACAAACTTATTAATCTTAATGCTTTACTAGTACACAGAAAAATTTGAATAAATTACATAATACCAACACTGCAGAAGACTAGACGAAGAAATTTCTAGGAAGTTCTTTGAAAGCTGTTGTACCATTGCGAGAAGTTCAATTTACTAAATACCAAACATCATTGTTTCACTAAGGGAAAATCAACCAAAAACAGTCCTGATTGACTACAAAATGTCAATGACTACAATATAACACAACACACATTACACCTGTCAGCTCAAACATATCCCCCAACATGAAAAGAAAACCCTTCTACACAAGAACGAAGCTGCTCATCCTTCCTCAAAATCAATTGAAAAGCCTTACTGAGAGAAGACAGACTAAGTCTTACTGCGAACATTATGACACTGAACACATTTTTTATTATAAATCGTACATTTATCATACGTAATTTCAATAATTTTTTATTTTAAAATAAAGCATATTTTATTTTTATAATGCGTTTGTATTTACAATTTTTTATTCTTCATGTTTTAAAAGATCATTCCATGATTATGACGCAAGTTTTTGGTTTACTCAAAAGTGGTATACCGTACAGTTTAAGGTTTAGGCTACCCAGAGATGGAGTGCAGTGCACTCAGAAGGTTTAGTTGCCCTAAATTTTGTGTGTACTTTAAACTTGGAGGTTCAATTTACGCAGATGTGGTTTACTGTACACTATAAGGGGAGAATTTCCCTTTACTACAACATTTTTCCTCACAGCACTGATACTTTATTTTACACAAGAACTGTTTTTAAGAATCATTCCCTCCACGATGCATTCAAAGTTTAACTTGGATATTTTTTGTAATCAGACCAACAGAACAACGGCTCTGAAGATAAAGATACATATTTATACAGATTTTCTAATGGGGTATAAGTGTAGGTAATGAACATGTTAATTTTAAACGTATGTAATAGTTTTTAATATACTTTTAATACAATAATAACTTTTGGCTCCACGTGTTATATATTTTAAGCAGTAGTCATGAAAAGTAGTACTGTGTAATTTTAATAGCATCTACTACAGCTCTCTCATACACCTCTTGGCAGAAAGTTTGACCATAATACCGTTTTCTTTGCCTCTAACCGAATACATTTCTGACTCTCAGGAAATATTACATATGCTATATAATCCTATATACGCGTTATTTACTTAATTTATGTCATCTCTCGAATCCTTGACTGTAATAACCGATTTCCTGCTACACAGCTCCCATCGGGTATCTCCATATGTCTACTGAGCACTTGTACCACAGTCATAACTATCTGATTTTTCTAGGTCTTTCCCTTTTTTATCCCTATTTTTGGGCAAAAGCACGTTTTTTAACAGCATATCTTCCTCT
Source organism: Homalodisca vitripennis (assembly GCF_021130785.1). Classification (NCBI taxonomy): domain Eukaryota; kingdom Metazoa; phylum Arthropoda; class Insecta; order Hemiptera; family Cicadellidae; genus Homalodisca; species Homalodisca vitripennis. The sequence goes on from NW_025780731.1 coordinate 43,996, forward strand.
TCTTTATTGTATATTTCTAGGTTAGTTTTATTTTTTATGTTCTTTGATCTCTTGAACTTTAGTAATACTGGTATTTATGATGACTCATTTTAAGAGTTTAAGAACAAGATACATTGTACCAGTTTAAATTTTGGTATAACAGACATTTTTTCAAATGTAATACTGTTTGTGTAGTAATCTATTTCATTAGAAATCCCCCATTTTCTCTATTACTTCTGTTCATATTTTCGTATCAATCACTACCAATGCCTCTCTTCCGTAATATCTTAGCTTTTAATAATGCTTCTTTTATCGTATCTTAATATTACTTTTTTTATAAACCTAAAATAATCTTTGGAAAGCTTGTGTCCGGATCCTAGAAAACAGTTTTGTCCTTCGTTAGTACTTGTACTTTATAAAATGCTAAAGAGGAAATATTTCTTTAATTATGTTTAGAGAGTCTCCTCAATATGATATAATTTATATATATATGGAATAGTTTAAACCTTTTGATTGTAATGTATTCAATTTATTTTCTAACTACTTACATCAGTGTCCCAGTTGTTTATTGTCCATGTAATATATAATAACCCAAAATATATAATATAAGAAATCCTCGTACATATTTTATTAATGGGATGATAGAAATATGACGAAAATATTATTGTTATTAGTATTAGAGAAATAATATTCAGATTAATGTGTAATACTTATTCACCGACTATGTCATTATTAAATTTTATTTTAGTTCCACGCACCAAAGAAAATGTTTAATGTTCGTGTTTTTTTTTACCTATATTATTCGTGTATAGATGATGTTTGGCAAGGAGTCCCATCTTTGCCTGCATAATAACGTTTTTTTTATTTTATTAATTGTTTATTTCATTCCAGCGTATTTTATTATTAAGACCTAATATAACTGTAATTATGCAAAATTTGTACAAATACTTAGAAAATAGTGCATAATATTGTATCAAGAAATAAAAGTAACATTTACTACATACATATTAAATATTAATAATTGTTAATAATTACATATATATATTTATGTATTTATATAATAAATATATATTATATTATCACTCCCGGCGGAGCGAGTACTTTTTGCGATTCAATGTTTAATTGAAATTAAATAAGGCTATTGTCCATTTATACAATTTAAACGTATATATATATATATATATATAATATATATATATATATATATATAAATATATATATATATATTGATACAAAACGTTTGTGTCTGAAAGTTATTGCATGCACATCCTCTGGTTAAAACCTTAGTAATGGTGTAATATTGACAATACCTAGCTTCTTTAATGTAAAAATATTTTTACATTAAAGAAGATCGGCACTGGAAAATCGATTTTATTTCTAAATATAAATGTTTTTAAATAACACAGAGAGACTTGTTACCATTAATAACGACGTAATAATGCGGGGTGAATAAAGCACGATAAATACATGGCTCTGATAAAATCTATACGTTTCAGTAGCAGTATTTGGTTCTTTTAACATAACATTTCATGTACAATTACAGCAATAAATAGAGTATAAATGGGCAAAAAAACTTGTTGTATAAAAAGTTTGGATACTTGAATTTTCTGTGAATAATGGGTATTTTGCAAAAGCCTATCCTTCATACAGGTCACATCATTACATATGTGTATATTAGAATGTGTGGCTTTCAAATTGAATAATTTCAACGGTAAAATTGTTTCCAATAATCTAAAACAATATTTTATTATAATAACTACGACATAAGTCTTTATATTATTCACATAATTTTGTAATATCAAACCTAGGAACAAACTTAATTTCTAACTTATCAAATTCCTAACATATATTTTTTGTTTATATACAAATCGCTTGTTCAGTTTGAAATTCTCATCTGGAGTCCAAATGCTTAATGAAAATACGTGTGATTTCCATAAATTTCCCTGAGGTAGACATTTTCGTGATCAGGCAACAAAAATCGACGAGAAGGCCACATTTGAATGTTCTTACGTGTTCATTTCGTCTCATTTTATAAGTTCGGTTGCACGACGTGAATTTTATTGATTATCATCCAACCAGATCAGAGTGGCAAACGATGGATTCGTCAGAAAAAGCATGCTCAATAACATTATGTATGTATTAATAAAGAAATTGTTACTATTGAAATAAATAAATTAGGCAGTTCATCTTAGACTTTGGACGGTTTTATTGTTTCCTTAACAAATGTTTGGTGAAAAATAGATAAAATTATAAGAGAAAAAAATTAAAAATCTTTAATTTATTTTTCCATAAATATCTTTAGGTAAAATAAGACAATTGCTTTCAGCAGGAGGCGTTTGAGAAAGTAGCTAGATTCCTTTTAACAACTTTAACTCCTTAAAGTGTCCGTAGACTCCAAAATAGACAGTTTTCATTTTCTACCGTTTTCGAATATATATACTTTCTTAATTTATGTGGCTTTTAAATTGATACACTTTTCTTCAATAGCACTTTTCTTCACACATGAAAATAATTGTGATGGATGTATTGCTAAACTAATAAATAATGCTTTACAGATTGTTAAAATAACTTTATAGCTAAAATAATTTTCCAATATGCTTATGCGGTAACTGAAATGGGTTTTTTATTACCATGTATTTAACGTGCTTAAAGAACTTATCCAACTTGCGAAAATTCAGAAACAAACGCACCTTCGCTGCGACGCGACGTGTTGAAATTAAGGTTTTAAAAAATTTACAAGTGAATTAATTCCTGTTTTTCGTTCGACTAAACAGGGTTTTTACCCAATCTAGCTTACCACCCGGAAATGTAATGTTATGTTTGAGATAGTTCACACAACGCTTGTTAACAACAAACTCAACAATGTGAACACCATTTTGTCGTTGTCCACTGTTGGAAAAGTTTCTAGTTCCGTAGACCTAGTTTCCAGTCGTTCTAGTTAGCATAAGATTTTATTTGTACACATATATTTGTTTGTTAAAAGTAAGTAAACACTAACTGATATAAAAGTTAAATTTATATAAGCTAATCAAGATGTACTTTTTATTTTTTCATAACACTGTATATCGTTAATAAAATATCACAGATCATTTCCCGACGTGTTTTTTCAATGTCATCATTATTTTTAATGCAGAATTTAGCGTACATGACCTCAGAAGAGTGGATTTGGAACTCAAAAAATTCCCTCAACATGAGTGAAGTATGTCATTACCATTAGAAGAAAACATTATGTCTGATTCAAGTTTATTATTGGCGACGGAAGGTTCGAAATGATAATTAAAAGTTTTGAGTGATAGAATTATATTCTCTTTATGAGGTGAAAAATATAAGGTGTATTAGACGAACTATTGTTTCATCTGATGAAGAGCAAAGATTTCAATTCTTGAAACGTTGAATTAAATCGTAGATTCATTTTTAACATATAACGATGGCAAATGTCCAAATTAATATTATACTTTCATGGTTTGTGAATAAAGTTGAGCCTAACTCCTGCATACAGGGTTTAGTGGCTAAGAGAAGATACTTAGTCAACACTTTATTAAGTATTCAATTTTGGGGAACTTTCCTTATCCTGCATTATAGGAAGATAATGGAACTTTGAAGGAACAGCTATGGGTTATGCATCTATTATTCGCATCAGAAATACATATTATAAAGGATCTTAACACTACCAAGTTGTCATATTGTGCATCTTTAGAGCAGCGACTTTAAACCGAAAATCATATACAAACAGATTTTCAATCGTTATGAATCTCTTACATGAGTAAAACATTACATTTAATATCCATCACACGGGAAATGGAT
>NW_025780732.1:0-119270 GCF_021130785.1 Homalodisca vitripennis
AAATCTGTTTTTAGCAAATTGTGTATAAGTCTGTTCAATCTATTTAGAAATTCTGAATCAGTTTTTGCAGTACATGGTATAGGTTTCTCCAGCCCCTCCTGGAGTATATATTTTAATTACTATATCATTATTTTAATTCTACTATTTAATATGTTCACTTACCCAAAATAAAAAAATTCATTTAGATTAGAAAAAAGAGACTATTGTAAATAAGAATTTGTTAAAATTACTGAAATTTTATATGTTTGTTTCAATTTCTTTGAAGTTCATTATTGACCATAATTTGAAATATTATAATTGGATTACAGACATGTCACTAAAATTAAACCATTTTGGGAACTGAGGAATATCTAATAATTACATCTAGGTGATATAACTTAACGTATTTTGTGGAGTTTGATTTCAACTTGTTTCAATTTTTGTACCTTGTAAGTATGGTAAATATCTGTAATCGTGTTATATGTTGTTTACTTAAACAAATATTAGGTTTGTAGCAAATTAGGATGGTTATTCATATTTGGATAGCAGTATTAAAGTGCTAAGTATGTATAATTTGTTATTAAAAGGAAAAACACTGTCACTTCTTTGTAAAATAATTATTGGCCTAGTTACTGTCTTAAGATTTTCCTAATTTTATACAGTAGTTTCTTTTCAACAAGCCGTACTTAGGCTCAAGCATAATGCATTTTAATAATTAAACAAAGTAAATATAGCATATAGACTACAAAATGATAGTGTTATAATTTAAAGCTTGATTGAAAAAAACACACCAAGCTGTAGAGCAAGTATATACAGTGTGTTCCAAATTTTGTGCACACTGAAGGGATTCTGATTTAAAAAATACCATAATATGTGTTAAATTTCCCTTGTGTGGTTTTCATCAAATAATTCATAAAAACTTGTTTTTTGTATGGTTGTGTGAAGGGAATTTTTATTCTACTATTTGGATAGTTGGTAAACCTGACTGATATTTCACGACACAGAGTGTTGGAATCAACTGTTTAGTAAAACATAGAAATTGTCAGAGAAGGTCAGTCTAAAAATGACTGTTACTGACTTTCTTATAATTGATTAACAAAATACCTTGTTAGTTTCAATTTGTACCATATTTCATAATTATGTAACAACTAAATATCATCATATAAAAATAATAATCCCTTCAGTGTCCATAAAATTTGGAACACACTGTATAGTGGTTATAAGAGAAATCAGCACCAACCAATTGTTAGATTCTACATTGGGCAAAAACAAAACGTCATTCAAACTGTAGCACACCTGATCCAGCTTATGAGAGGGCATTATGTCTAAGAAAAGAAATGATGCCTGTATTGAGCCCCTTGCTAGAAAATAATTAGTGATATTGCACAGGTGTTGACGGTTGAGTTTGAAAAATTCAACAACTAACAATCAAATCAGAAAATAAAAGCATTATAGGAAAAACTTACTTGCCCATCACATTTATTGACAAGGTCCATGAAGCAAGGGTTGATGAAAGCACGGTAAGATCTGGAGTCTCTATCATATGCACACACCTTGTCGAAATAGAAGTCGCAACCAATATGACAGTTTCGGCTTAACAGCTGTGTTTCGTTCTCCTTCACCAACACTGAAACTAGTTATAATAAGTTAAAAATATGTTCAAGTCTATGAAGCAAGAGTTGGTGAAAGCACAGTGAGATCTGGTGTCTTTTATCATATGCATACACCTTGTCAAAGTAGAAGTTGCAAGTAATGTGACAGTTTCGGCTTAACAGCTGTGTTTGGCTGTGTAAGAGCACTTGGTCTGCCACGAGTACCTCAGAGTTTTCAAGCACTTCTTCTACAGACGCCAACTCAAAACAGTTTTATAAGAAACCTTCCGTAACAGTCTACGAACAAGCTTTTACTTTGATAGCAGAAGATTTAAAATTTAGGAAGTTCACAAATTTAATTTGCTCTCTAATAGGGTGCAACCCAGAACCACATTTCAGTTGTAACATTTGTCAAGAACATTATACTACTTTAATGCAGTACAAATGCAACAGTGAATGTAGTTACACACAAGAATCCTGGTGGAATCCTTTACAATGGACTTAGCTATTCAGCTTTCGTAAAACAACTGAAGGAAGAGATTCAGCGAGAGATCACAGCAACCCCAGTCAGCATAGATCAAAACCTATCTACAGTGCTGTTTGGGATTCTCAAGTGAATGTGAGGGAGACGTCGGAGCAAGCCAATGTGTCTATGAGCTTGAGTGATGTTGGTGCTTCAGAAGAGAAACGCTCCTCTACTCCTATAAGAGGAAAAACTTTAAAGAAAGGACAAAGTAGTATACTATGAGGAGGTAAGAGGAGGTAACTTATGTAAGGTTAATGGTCTAAAGAGGGTTTTTGGACTTTCAACACCTGCTAATGGTGAACTGGAACATTACAAAAACTTGATTGAATTAACAGTAATAAACATAACTTAATCGACTATATTTCTAATTCTCTAAGTTGCAACATTGAAGATTATAAAATTCCTAGTATTGGGGAATATTTGTCCTCAAACTTTTTTGGTTGCTTCATGCATTACAATGTTAAAGGTTTAAACGCTAACAAAATTTCATGACTGAATTTTTCACAATTAGAGTTAAAGGTTGAAGTTATTTCATGTAATCGGCATTAGCTAAAAAGCAATTCTACAAATATTTTGCTAACTTTGTTGTAGGGAGTATTTATGTGAGAGAAACTACTAGTAGTTTTTATTGGTTGAAAAGAATTGTACATTTAAAACTGGACATGATTTGTTATTGTCTTTAAAAGAGGAAATGGATTTTGAATGTTCTTCGGTTAAACTAATTAAATTTTAACTTCATTGTTATATCTAGTACAGTCAATCTGTAACTTTTTTTTGGGGGCGACTTACCTAAGAGCTGTTTTTTTTGCGGAAATGAATAGAAAGGCGTCCCAAAAAGCTTAACTCCAAAAACTTGGGATGGTTTGTCAAGACGATTTTGAGAAAACTCAAAGTTTTTGGATTTGAAATGTCTCGGAAATGGTTAGTTTTTTTGGAAAATTGTTTGAGGACAAAAAATGTTGGGAGCAATATTATCTACAACTTTTCTCATTGGGTCGATATGCTACGATGAAAAGTACAATTAATAGATGGCGCTAAAGTACCAAAAAAAGCGTTTTTAAAATTTTTGACAGAGAGAAAAAAAAATTTTTAACGCACAACTGTCAATGAGAAAGTTGTTCATCTCAAAAAAACCTATAAAATTGATACATAAATTTTTATTTTTCGACTTTACGTTTAGAAGTTATAGCGTGACAAACCTGTCACGCCGTAGATTTCCCATTGCTTCCGACGAGAGCAATGTCAGCGTGTGTAAACCGGTTTTGTCTCGCCACCTTTGCACACATGCCTGCAAAGGGGGCCTTTGTGCCTATGCATACCTGGTTAGTCGAATCTCGTACGTCGAATTGAAAACTCCAATGTTTACGATCTAAAAATGTCTGTTTGTTTCAAGTGCAAAAAAAGTGTTGCGAATAATGTGCCCCCTGTCGGACCGATAGGTCGAAAATCGTTGCTTGAGGCGTCGACAATTCGAACGGATGTTGAGATGCAGAATTTTTTTAAAGATAACTCAATCATCAACGCACAACCCCAAATGCTACAAAGCATATAGTGATACACGATCAGCTGAGGCAGCTGCACGATGAAAATCCAAAGAGTTGGAAAGGTAATATTGCATTTCCATTTGCAGTACTTTTTGAAGAGCGTCTTGAGTGTAAATTATTCTTGCAAATTTTAATGTTCACTAAATTTTTATTCATATCAATTTCTTTTTTACATGTTATTTCATTAATTGTTATCAATGAAACACAGAGACAAAGTAATAGTTTCTGTAAAATCTCTTGCTGAAATGGAATGTTTATAACAAATTGCTGCTGAATATAATTAGTAACGATTTATTAACAATTTTATTCTTTAAAAATGATGTATTATATTTATGATATTTATTTTCAAAGGTTGCACTTAACATTTTATAGCAATTTAATTTACATTTAATAAAGCGGAAATTGTGTTTTGTTGCGAGTAAAAGGGAAAAGAAATCTGCTATCTATGACGCTTTTCACCCCGCTGACTGCTGCAGTTCCTGACGGTCAACATCGTTTAATGTTTTCGATGGAGGTTTTCTTCTCCACAAAGTGAAGTGGCACAAAAAGACTTCGATTACAGACATCTGCGGGCTGTACGTTAAATATCTGCAGAAGCATTACTCTGACGGTGAAACTATAGTAATATTTGATGGATACCCTTCTGATGTAAACAACATTGGTACAAAATCTGCAGAAAGGCAACGTTTACTCCGTTAGGTACACTTCTCCATCAATTGTCTTCGAGAAGGATACTGTTTTAACAGTTTTCGCAAGAAACTTTTTTGTCAAACGAAAGCAACAAGGACCGCTTCATAGAATTTCTCCGAGCGGCATTTCAGGATGTTGGAATTCAAGTTGGGCAAGCCTTTGAAGATGCAGATCGTTTGATAGTCGAGACGGCGTTAGAAAGATCCTTAGACTATGATTCAACAATCATAATTGGGGAAAATGTCGACCTTTTGGTATTGCTTGTCGCTTTGGCAAAGCCAGAATCAAAGATCTACCTTAAGAAAACCGAGTCACGGGAAAACACCTGAGCGCCTTTACTCCGCGCAGTCCTTCAAGTATCCATCTTTGACACCATACGTGCTTTTCCTTCACGCCTTCCAGCGGGTGCGATACCACTTCCGCCCCTTATTTTCAAGGAAAAATAAAATTGGTGGGAATTGTTCAACATAAGCCCTAGTCTGCAAACAACTGCCAAAATTTTCTACGATCCATTGAGCCGTACTGAACCCATCGATGCAGCAGGCCGGGATACTTTCACAGCTTTGTATAGTGGAGTTAAATGCACCGACTCACTTGCCACCCTTCGATTCAAAAAATTTATACAATGTGCGGCTAAAACAAAAGTGGATCTTTCTTGCCTACCGCCATCTCCACAAGCGCCTAATTTTCACAGTCGACGCGTTTACCACCAAGTCCAAGCTTGGCTTGGCAAAGACATGGAGCCTACTGAGTGGGGATGGAAGAATACTGATCGTGGCTTGATACCATTGGAAACAGACCTTGACCCAGCTCCAGAAAACCTTTTGAAGCTCATAACATGCAGTTGTAAGACTAATAATTGTGGAGCATCTTGCGGGTGCAGGAAGGCAGGCCTCACGTACTCAGTTGCTTGCAAGCATTGTGGCGGCGAAAATTGCAGCAATGTCCCCGTTATCGACCTTGAAAATCATTTACTTGAAGACATTGATCTGGATTTCCCATCTCAAGTTGTTCACTGGCCTTCAAATGAAATGGACAATAGCACAGATGGTGTTCAACAACTGATACATCAACGACATCGAGTGAGAACGGAAACTCATCCCAATGAACCACAAAAAAAGCAGAGGCGGCAAAAAAAAGTAAATAATACTATGGATTTTTGGACATTGAATTTTTAATAGTGGAAAATGTCATTGATATTGTCAAACAATTACTAGGTTTTGTAATAAAATAAACATGCACATGAAGGAAGCATTTTTTCTTTTTCCCAGCCACGATTCTATAAACAATTTCATGCATTTTTTATGTTGCACGCTCAACAACAATTATCAGCACATTTTTGGAAGAAAGTAATAGTATAGTAATAGTAATTTATAAATAACAATTCACTACTTACAAAAAGATTATTTGTTCAGTTTAGAGTAATGATTTATTATGTACCCGAACTAACATCGCCCTCGTCGGAAGCAATGGGAAATCTACGGCGTGACAGGTTTGTCACACTATAACTTCTAAACGGTAAGTCGGAAAATAAAAATTTATGTATCAATTTTATAGGTTTTTTTTGAGATGAACAACTTTTTCATTGACAGTTGTGCGTTAAATTTTTTTTTCTCTGTCAAAAATTTAAAAAACGCTTTTTTGGTACTTTAGCGCCATCTATTAATTGTACTTTTCATCGCAGCATATCGACCCAATGAGAAAAGTTGTAGATAATATTGCCCCCAATTTTTTTTTTTGTCCTAAACAATTTTCCAAAAAAACCAACCATTTCCGAGATATTTCAAATCCAAAAACTTTTTGGATTTTGGAAATTTTCTCAAAATTTGTCTTAACAAACCATCCCGAGTTTTTGGAGTTAAGCTTTTGGGATGCCTTTCTATCCATTTCCGCAAAAAACAGCTCTTAAATAAGTCGCCCCAAATACAGACCTTTTTTCGTGACAGATTTACTGTACTAATCTATTTATATAATACCTGATTATAATATAAGGAAAATGTTTTTGCTTAATATGCTAAAACTATTTCACATGAAAAAAAGATGTTAAGAATAAAATAGTAGTTATAGCTAGAGACTTTATAATATAAATGTTTTAGAAAACAAATCTTTTTATCTCATTTTAAAGAAATAATGGAATGTCATGGTTTTACTCTGAATTTTAATGTCAACTAGATTGCACAAAATAGTCAGTAAAGACAATTGTACTGAGGGTTCCTCTATTAGTTTTTCAAAAACTTGTTTGGACAATTATAATTACATTTAAAAGTTATGAGATTTTAGGCCTAATTAATATGGACATCAGCCTTTCAGATTACAATGCATTGTTTGTTAACTTTCTTCAAATAAGTACTAGTCATTTTAAATAAAGGAAAAAAGGTGTGTTAAAAAGTGTTATCAAAGGAATGAAAACTATAAAGTTTGTAAATTATTTAAAAACAAATAGTCCAAGTCTTGACATGAGTATGGATGTTAACACTAATTACAATAGTATTTGTGTAATTTTTTAACAGAATGTAATGCTTGCTTTCCCAATAAATTGCTAAAGAAAGAAAATAAAAAAAAAATTCATTGGTCCATTTTGTTACAGAGGGAATTTAAAATATCAAGTAAAAGAAAACGAGAGTTAAACTGGGAAGCCAAGCAAAACAAAAATTAAAACTTTTTAAATTACGTTAAAATATTTTAAAAAGTGTTTCAAAAAATATTATAAAAGATACCAAAATACTGGTGCAAGTGGTAAATAAAGAACTGCTAGAAAGTCTTTAAGCTGAGAGGAATCAATAGTATACAAATTAAAGAAAAATTTGTTGCAAAGTCTTTTAATGATTTTTATATATTAGTACGGTTATTAATTTTTATATACTAAAGGTCACTGTAAATGGTGTACACTGTTTATTGAGGAAGTGTCTGAAGTGATCCTTTCCTTAAAAAATAAAGCATCGTTTGGTTGGGATGAGGTGCTAATATCCCTTATTAAAGCTGCTGAAACTGTGATTGCTGAACCTCTTATCACTTATAATCAATTGGTGTCTTAAAGAGGAGGTCTTCCTGGACAAATTGAAATACTCACAAAATTTCACCAGTTTTTCAAAAAAGGTGAGAAGACAGATTTAACAACTACCATCCCTTGTCAGTGTTATGTTTATTTTTACCAAGATATGTGAAAAAAATTATAAAATTATAGGTTACTTAAATACTTTGAAGCAAATTATCTTTTTTATTATAAACAGTATGGATTCAGAAAAAAAGCCTAACATAGGTTCTGCCTTAATATAGTCTATAAAAGAAATTACTGAAGCCTTGGACAGGTCGCAGGCCATTGCAGGTGTGTTCTATAACTTGTCTAAGGCTCTTTATTGTCTGGACCACTCAGTATTACTGTTAAAGATGTTTGGTTAAGGTGTCAGAGGTACCTGTCTGTCTATAATTGACTCATACCTTTATTCTAGAAGACAGAAAAACAGTAATAATTACCGATATCAAACATGTCTCTGGTTGGGGAAACCAGAAACTTTGGCATACCACAAAAATCCCTATTGGGACCACTCTTATTCTTAATATATATCAATGATCGTGCAGTAGCTATTAGTTGGAACTTAATTCTATTTGCTAATGATACAACAGCGATTAAAAAAAAAAAACAACAATAGATTTGTTAGAAACACTTCCAGTTGTTATAAATTAAATGACTTGGTTTTATTGCTCATGGGTTAAAATTGAATGTTACTAAAACTCAAGTAATTAAATTTTCAGTTAAAAATACTGGTAAACAGAAAAGAAAAGATCTTCCTAATTTTACAAAATTACATAAATTCTTCTTAATTCATAAAGGCGTATATCTAGATTGTAACATTAATTGGAAGGTTCATCTAGAATATCTACAGAAGAAACTTAAATCAATAGCTTTTGTCTTTTTGCACTTGTGATATACTGTTTCTTTGGATACAATTAAAGTTGTTTCCCCACGGCTATGTAGAGTCCATTCTTAGATATGGTATTGTGTTGTGTTGTGGGGCCAGGCATTGAGAAATTAAAACTGTATTAGACTCCAAAAACGGTTAATATGTATCATAACAAATTCCCATCCAAGAACTTCATGCAAAAAATCATTTTTTTTAATTTTAAAATATTAATTAAACGAAACTGTACATTTACAAGACTCTATTACATTCATTGTAATAAACATAGTTCATCAGAAAGTACAACATTTCAGCATACAAGATAGCAATCACTGTCTTAATTTATGTGCAAGGATTCCTCAGTACTTTGGGGGTTGAAGTTGTGCAATGTTATAACAAATTATTGTAAAAGTTTAAATGAAAATCAATTCAAGGAAAGTTGAAGTCATTATTGATTTATAATCCTTTTCATTCTGTACAGAAATTGGTTAATTTTTATTTTGACTGATTAAAAAAAATAACACCAGTGTAGTAAAAAAGTAAAAGCAAGTTGGTTGAAAATAACTGTAAGCTTGCGGCCTGTATTGTTAAGTTTTTGTATTTTAGGATAGTTATAGTATTATTTTGCATTTATGACAAATCACTTGTCTAAAAATGCGTATTTGCATTGTGCATGGATGTAATGCGCTGATAAAGAATGTATAATACCTCGTTCTCCTTCACCAATACTGAAACCAGTTATAACAAGTTAAAAACAGGTTCAGGTCCATGAAGCAGGGGTTGGTGAAAGCTTGGTAGAATCTGATGTATCGCATGCACACATACACAAATAAAGTCGCAAATAATGTGTCAGTTTCAACATATCAGCTGTGTCTTGATCTCCATCACTAACACTGAAACTGTTATCAAATTCACATTCGATCAATTATATCTTCATTTGCTTGTACAAAATGTAGAATAAATAGTGTCAAGTAAATCAAAGCTATTATTAACATTGTATAAATACTATGTCCATCTAAATAAATCAACTAACTACTTACTACTACTTGTTGTAAAGTGCACTACTGGTGCACAAAAAGTAGTCAGATATAAAATATCTATGATTAAATTATTTTTATACTAATTTTCCTATTGATTAAAATATTCATCTAGTGACTAATATGCGTGTTGTAATATTTGGCCCTTATTATTTTTGGAATATAGTTTAAAAATTGGGAACATAAATTTTTTTGTTTTGTTTTTAGTTCCCTTATATATACTTATTAAAGTGATAAGTATCATTTTATTATTGAAATGAAACCTATTGTCACCAACATATAATTTAATCAAATATATCTCTAAGTTGTTACATGTTTGCTGTTACACAAACATAGAACCATTTAACCAAAATACAAACAATTTAGGAAACAGTTAAAATAATTAAGGAAATAAAATCTTAAGAATTACTATAAGTGGCTGAAAATATTCCTCTGTCAACCTAATTTTGTTGTAATTATAACTTCTATGGACAAATTGATGCAGCAGCAATGGGGTAATGATTGTGACTTGCAGTGACAAACTTATTTTGAAAACTTAGTTCATACTGAAAGGGGTACAGAATAAGTTGAATTTTTAGATTGCTAACTAAGTAGATGATGTGGGCAGTTTGATAGCATGTTAAAAACAGCTTAGATGAATTCATAGAAATATAAAAGTCTCACATCCCAACATCAAGTTTACCGTAGAAGTTGAAAACAACAGGAGTTTAATATTTTTGGACCTAATGGCAAAGGAGAAATCAGAGAAGAGTATACTTGTGCGTCAGATTATTGAAACCTGGCAGCCTGTGATAAAGAAGTTGTGTTGACTGATGATTGGTTTAATATTATCAGTTAATCATGATAAATCTCCACTTATCATGATGCACAGAAGTGCATTATTGGTGCTGTCAGTTTTTTGTTTAATATTTGTTTATAGAACATATTAGTTTAGTTTTTAAGTGTATGTAATATTTGTAAATGCTAGAAACCAAGGTAATCAGTTCATCATTACAAAAATTTGGATTTGGTGGATAAGTATTTAAATCTAATGAACATAGTGAACAAAAGTATTAAACATGTTTGTAGAGTTGCAATAATAAAACTAAATTTTATTAAATTGATTTTAAATGTTGAATTTTATACATTTATACACAGCTTGTTTTTTTATTACATAATGTTGTTTATACAGACATTTAATATAAAATGAATTCAATCTACTTACTTGTAGCAAAACACAACAGTCAGAAGGAGTTCTTTGGAAGAAAACACATACTTGTAAGACATTTCTGAGTGTGTGCCACACACCATACAACCATTAGACCATTAGATAGCATCAGTGTGTTTCCACTATTCTGATGTCAGATGAGATACTACTGTGATTCATGTCATATTAGTGTATTGGCCAGCAGCTGTCCAGTTACACTAGTTGTCATATTTGTTGATAAACCTTTGTATGTATTGTCTTGAATCATGAATTAATGTCTTTATTAATAACAAACACAATAATGATATAGGCAAACATAAAACTTAGTTTTTAATTGATTGGCAATGTGCATTTTGAATTAAATTGATAATTAATTAGGTATTCTTACCTCTGTCAGATCCAAAAACAACACTGAGGGTGTTGTAAAAATTTACATGTTTCGGATATTATTCTGTCAACAGACTACAGAATAAAAGGTTTTGCACAACACCTATACAATACAAACCATTATATGCTTAAGGTTAACCAAGGTCTAAAAGTGCTACACATATTTGGGAAAGGAAATGTTTTAAAACACATTAGAGCAATATAAAAAGTGTACAAGGCATTTAAAAACAAAGACGCATCAAATAACATTTTAAATAAAAAAAATAATTTTCTTTCCAACATAATTTTTAATGCCATGCTCATTTAAAAAATCAATCTGAATCAGCTGTTCCTACTGAACGCTGGGTGCTGTACAGGGGTGTAGATTACGTACCCTGTTGTCTAACTGTTTCATGTCACGGTCTACTGTTGTGCTGTATTGTAGCCATACAAAGTTGTCTGTGAAATAAGTGTTTGTTAGTTTACTTGTTGTGTTAAGTGTGTTATGTGGTTTTAACTACAAAAGCAAGTAATTCGGTGCATGCAATTTTATGCTATAGTCTGATGATGGAATGATATCTAAAATACCTCAAGGTTATTTCTGGATTTGATGGAGATAAAGAATACTAATTAATTGTCATAAAACTTGTATACCAAATATAGTAATCCACTTTACACAATCAGAATCTCTTTATTCACCAGTTTACAAAATGTCCCATAAATGACATCATAAATAAGAAAACTATACCTTTGTTATAGAATGCATATAAAATATAAAAATAATATAACATACACATATAAAACAATACAACGGAATACCAAGGGACCTAACAAAAGTTTATCGTATAAACAGGCAGATAGTTCGATGAACACCTCAAGGTTATTTTTGGATTTGACGGAGATAAGAATACTTATTAATTGTTATAAAACTTGTATACCAAATATAGTAATCCACTTTACACAATCAGAATCTCTTTATTCACCAGGTTACAAAATGTCCCATAAATGACATCATAAATAAGAAACTATACCTTTGTTATAGAATGCATATAAAATATAAAAATAATATAACATACACATATAAAACAATACAACGGAATACCAAGGGACCTAACAAAAGTTTATCGTATAAACAGGCAGATAGTTGGATGAATTGCCATTTGAACTGTTGACCCAAAATTCAGTGGGATTCTTCCTTGGATCAAACCAAGAGAAACCTATATGTTTCTGGTTTCTAGGTCTGTTATATCAAGTTATTGCACAGATATACGGATGGACTGCCTTTTGAACTGTTGACCCAAAAATCAATAGGGTTGTTTCTTTGACCAAGAAAAACCTATATGTATAAAAATTTCAATTTTATAGGACTTTTATATCAAGTTTTGCGCAGACAGATTGATGGATTGCCCTTTGACATCTTCACCTATAAATCAATAGGGCTTTTACTTGGATCAAGAGACCTATGTAGAAAGTTCAAATCTCCAGGACCTTTCTATCACGAGTTATCACACAGAGGGCAGAAACAGATAGACGGACTGTCCTTTGACCTTTTGATCCCAAAATCAATAGTGTTTTTTTCCTTGGACCAAGAGGAATCTGAGTACCAAAGTTTAAAATCTCTTGGATCTATTCTACCAAAAGTTATAACACAACTGACAACAGCACTATTTAAGAAAGCCCTGTTAGGTCTTATTAAAATAAAATAAATAACATTACGATTTTGGACTTTAGTGTTCTAGCCATGTCCTTCACCTTGCAAAGAGCTAACAAGCTAGTTCCTTAACAGATACTACAGTTTGAAGTATACATAAAAATCCATCTAAATTGTCACGATCTTGAGTTCTATGAATCTATTTTTCCCTACAAAATCAATAACCTAGCCAAGAATTATTCTAATTTTGTTGTTGTATAAAAGTATATTTAGATTCAAATTAGATGTTGCTGCATCACATTAGACTACTATGCCCTTTCACTTTGGTAGCGAGTGTGTTAGTATACGATTGTAACAGTTTTAAATTGCTAAATATTGTGTAATTTGGCCTTTGTCAATGCTTTCAATTTTTTCTTGGGAATTGTATGATATTTTAATTTTGTATCATCTGCAAATAAACACAGGCAAACTGTGAGGGATAGCTTTTTCCTATGTAACTTTCCCAGATTTTCAAGACAGCCATTATGTAATTTAGACAGCATTGTTGAGTAATAATGTATGCAAACAATACATTGCTAACAAGAGAAAAGAAAACTGAAAACCTCTAAATCAGCTCTTCTATAGCACTAAACGTGGTACTTGATTATTGATTATTTGGCTTTGTGTCAGTCAGGTACTAACTGTAACATGTTTCAGGACTGGCTGAGGAGTCTCTCTGTGTGTCTGGCACTGGTCCAAACAGCAGTATCTCAGCCTCACAACCAATTGTATCGTGGCAAGGTGGGGTTTTGTGTCAGTCAGGTACTAACTGTAACATATTTCAGGACTGGCTGAAGAGTCTCTCTGTATGTCTGGCACTGGTCCAAACAGCAGTATCTCAGCCTCACAACCAATTGTATCGTGGCAAGGTGGGGCTTTGTGTCAGTCAGGTACTAACTGTAACATGTTTCAGGACTGGCTGAAGAGTCTCTCTGTATGTCTGGCACTGGTCCAAACAGCAGTATCTCAGCCTCACAACCAATTGTATCGTGGCAAGATGGGGCTTTGTGTCAGTCAGGTACTAACTGTAACATGTTTCAGGACTGGCTGAAGAGTCTCTCTGTATGTCTGGCACTGGTCCAAACAGCAGTATCTCAGCCTCCCAACCAATTGTATCGTGGCAAGGTGGGGCTTTGTGTCAGTCAGGTAATCAAGGTGTTGACTCTCTTCCGCTCTCTACTTTGCAGTCCACCTTGTAGAGTAAGTCTTTACTTATAATCATCAGATTTAATTAAATCAGTTGGTTAAGTTTGATAGAGTATTTTGTGGATACTGTGTATAGATTTATGATAAGAAATACTTTAAAAACTTTACTAGAAAACTTAAAGCCTGCTAGTTTTAATTTAGAAAATATGTTAGTTTTGTCTTATTACAACAAAAATAATATGTGTCCTTATTTAAAATAATTGTGTAACAAACATTAGTACAAATTTACAATAGAAAAATACAACAAAAATAATGCAACTATTGTAAAAACATAGTAATTGAAGAACAGTAGTAATTGAACGATCAAAAAAATATAAATTTTCTAAAAAAATTAAATCTTCTTATATGCTTGTAAGTTTCAAAATTTTTTTGTTCATTAATCATACTACAAATTTAAAAAAAACTATTAATTTATTCTGCAAAACATTATTTAAGTTTACCCATGTGTTTATTGTTTTCAACCTGAAAAATATATTTATTTATTTATCTAACATTTATGCCATGTTCCATCAATATACCTTTTTCTTATGCATTTCCTTGTTGCGTTTTTTATTATTTGCCTGTCTTGATGGTTTTTTTAATTTGATCCGCGCTTAATTTTAATTAATTTTTAGGTACCTCTTGAAGTACATAGAGAAACATTGAAAAAAAATTGAAATGAATTTGTGCAAAATTGTGAAGCCTACACAATTATCTCATTATTCTTAGATGATTAAAGTAAAATAAAGATTACGGATTTTTGCTTTTGTTGTATTATTAAAAAGTTTTACTGCATATTAAAAAGTCCGGAAATTAGTTGTTGTGAATGTGTTAAGTGTTGGTTAATTTTCAGCTGATTGTAATAACTAACAGGTGATATAACTTACTAATTTTTTATCATATTTGAACAATTGTTATAAAATACTTTCCTGCTTTCATTATATGTTTTATTGCCGAATTGGTCTTTAATTTTTGTGTATTTATTGTAACCAAAATACCAGTCATTGTACAATAATTAGTTTACACACATTTATTATTATGTATATTTTACTTTAAATGAGTTAATTTACTAAGGAAGATCAATTAACTTAATTTTTAATTTCTAAAATTTTCAGTTGATTGTTACATTTTATAGTTTGGGTATTACTTGTTGCTTATTGTTGTTGACTAAATCATTCACGGTATAAAAAAATATGATTAATGAAATTATGTAAATTCTTTATTATAACTGGTATTTAGTTCAAACACATTAGCAAACCTTAAAGATAAATTAGGCAGAACAACATCTACTGTATCTAAGTATGTTTCATAATTTATGTATGGCCACCATTTTGAAGCATGATATGATATTTGTATGAAACTTTTAAAAATAGATCCTGATTAGAATAAACATTTTACAAAGTTTGAATTTTATACCTTTATTCAGTTTAAAGATAAATATTTCCTAACAAATAGATAGACAGACAGTAAACAAAGCAAGATAGGACCCATACTTTATATGGCATTTCTTATTCATTTCGACCTGATAAGTCAAATAGTGGAGTTTGATATAGTAATTTGTAGACACCCTGCTTATATAAAAGGACATGTTCTCATTGACACACTCACTCATCAACTCCCAGCAAAAACCATGACAGATAGAGACATGAAATTTGGTACATAGATATTATCATGTGCTCTATAAAAATTTTTCTTTCTGGCATCAGGACTACACCCCACTGGCCTCTAAAGTTTCTAAGTTCACATAAGAAATGCATTGCAGGAAACACGTGTTATAAATTTATGTTTGAACCAAGTTGTAAAGTGTTTAGTCCGACTTTGTTAGATTTGATCAGCTGTTCAATGTAAACCGATTCTGATACTCAGTACATGATTAACTCGAAACATAGCGGTATCAATTTATCAAGGATTCTTCAATATTTTATTACGAAATAATTGATCAAATTTAAAATATGTTAAAAAAGTAACAATATTTTATACATAATGTGCTTTCATCTACATAAATAAAAATTACAGGCTGTAATTTTTATTTATTATAATATTCGCTGGTAAATTATGTCACCTAAGGATGGTTGGACCGATATACTATTTTTTGTTCCAAAATAGTTGTAAGAATCCAATAGGTTTTATGTAGAGAAAAATCTGAAAAATTGGAAATGCATACATATACTCCAGATTTTCCACTAAAACAAGAAATTTTGAAAGTTACTACTTTCTGTGTATTTCAAACAACAATGACAATAATATTATCTACTTTTTACTGTAGCTGACATCAATGACATATTTAATCATTTTAACATTGTTATAAAATTCAAGTAATTATCAAAATTGTTAATTTGTGCAAGTAACATACCTGATATCACATTGCATCGTACTTTGTGTACTTTATTTCATATTTTAATATATATATTTGATAGTTTCACGCTGATTCGCATCACGTCGTGTTTCTGTCTGTGTATTCTTACCCTATGGGATACGACACTATGTTTATAAAGGTTAATATTATTCTTAGACTGAAATAAGGAAATACGATAATATAGTGAACAAAGATCAGAGATCAAAAGGACTTGTTTTCACTGTACTATATCAGGTTTACAGATATTTATATACTTTCCAAGAATTAAAATTGAGGATACAAGCAAGGACAACTGTGAGTCTATTAGCCCGCAAAACAGACAGATGTATCCTTTAATGATTGAATTTTATTGTAAATATTTTAGATGTAATTGTTTGGATTTTATGTTCCTGTTATGTAAAAGCTACTACATACAATATTGTTTTTGAATTTCACATAATTGCTGAAAATATGCCAACTTCTGACTCAAAAGTATTGTAGGACTCCTTCATATTACATTATAAGAGCTGATTAAAAAAGCTAACATATTTTAATTTTGGGATTCCTTTCCCTGACCTAAGATAGTTCAGTAATACTGATATTTTTTGAGCTATCCAATTAAAAATATCTTATTTGTGTGTGTGTGTGTGTGTGTGTGTGCTCTTGTGAGTGTTGTATGGCCCAACAGCAGACTGTGTGGTACCTAAGCGAGAGGCTGCGTTGGTGTGTCTCAGAGCTCCGCCGGGTGCTGAGTGGTGCTGGCACGGAGCAGGATCGGGACGGTGCAGGATCTGTTTCATTCCTGCGCCAGGTGGACCACGCCCTGCAGCAGTTGAACCATTCAGACCTGGAGGGCTGGAAACAGATAGTAGATGACATGGTGTGCCAGGCCATCTCAGTCGCCAAGATAGCGTCATCAATTGACTACAATGAGATCACATCAGTCTGCCACAGGGTCAGTGCTTGAGTGTTCTCACAGCCTAGGGTTTTCACTACTGCGTTATTACAGGTGTAAACTCCGCACTTTGTTCTATTAAAGAATTACAACAAACTATACAAAAATTTTTGTGAAGTAATTGCAATAAATTTGTGTTTCAGGTGTCTTGGGTAATCAAGTTAGTTTTGGAAGTAAAACTATTTAAATAGTTTGTAGTTGTTTTAGTGTTTATTACAGTGTAGGCTAAATTATGCATACAATACTGAAAAATTAGTGTGTAGAAATCAACTCATGTCTATGATTATTCATTGTGTTTACTGTAGTAGTATGCCACCACCATAGTCAGCTGAAGTTTTAGAACTTACTCAATAATTGAGTAAAATCCTAACTAGATTTGGAGATTAAACTTAACTCATGTCTATTGTTCTCAATTGTCTTCATTGTATTTCAGTAAGATCGAGAGCTTACTGTCTCTCTGAGAACAATCTTAGCCAGAGTAGAAGATGAAACTCAACTGCTGATTGAGGGCATAAATAGAAGGCCTGGAGTAATACAATACCAGCCAAAATATGAGATAAAACCCCTACTTTGTTTAGAAAGAAGTTACTACACTAAAACTACTATAATTTTACTTAGTGTTAGTATGTAACAATTTATTTTTGTTACGTTTGTCATGACGTCTATGTTATATTCCTTAGTCACCAGAGAAATTCAGTGGGGAGAGTTTGACCAGATGACTTTAATCAGATCTGGGAATTGAGTATTAACAACATTTTAAACTATTCTGTAAATTTCATCTGTTTTGAATCATAATGTATCAATATATTGCAGTTATTGGACGAGAGCAATCAGCTGGCATGTGAGAGTGATCAGCGGCAGGTGACTTTGCTGAAAGACTCACTGGCTGCCTGTCTGTCCAGTCTAGAGCAGAGAGTTAATATTGCTGTGCTCAGGCTTTTTCTGCAGGTATTCTAACAGGATATATATTTTATTTACTTACAAATTGCAAGTGCCATGAAAATAATGTTCTTATTAATTATTTTGTAAACAATTACTAGACTAGAGAAAGCAATTCAGAACAATTAATGATAATACCAATAAAATTGTAGAGGAAGGTGTATCTTTTCCTAACTGAAGCTGCTAAAGCCTCAGAGACTCTTGAAATTCAAGGTGACGGTGTACTCCATTTAATTAGTACCATCCTGCATTGCATTGTTTCTGCAAATATACCGTAAAGTGTTTGAAGTTGGATAGACTACAGATGATTGGGACAGGTGTTCTCAGAGCCTAATGGGCCGGTGAAACGACTAGTGCATTGTTGTGGCCAGGCATTACACACACAGAGAAGAACAGACCTGGATTCCTTGGTCGCCGAGTTGGATGCTCATATCGAACGGATCATCCTTGTCGGCCAGTTTGCGGTCAGCTGCTGTGAGGATAAAGGAAGTAAGTTAACATGTTGTTTGTTACATGTTTTTGTATTAAATCGACAGATTAGGACCTAGTAGAAGCTTGACAAGTGTGTAAAATATATTTATCTTTATTAAAAAAATGTGTGTAGACCAAAAACATAATGTATTTCATCAATACTATACAAGGTATAAATTATTTCTTAGCCTGATTGCAAATGCCTTTCATTCTAATTTTGTAATGTTTCTTTTTAAGTATATCACATTTCATCCAATCAGATATTTTCTTAAAGGATTTCAATGCAGTGTATGAAGGGTTTTTCAAACTTAAAATCCATGATAACTGATTAGAATTTCGTTTTTGTGCTTTTTGTTAGATTTATGGGTTTAAAAATACTGCATTCGATATTTGAACATTTTCATTAATTTAAATTCTGTTATACATATATTGTCTATAGACTGTCAGAATATTAAGATTTTAAATATTTTTTACTGAATCTGTATTATTTAGAGATACCTTCTTTTGGTGGATATCTTCTGCAGAATTAATAACTATGTACCGATTGTATTAAATAGTAATTTTGGGGTAACTGGATTACCGGTGGAAGGAGTAGGCCCAGAAGAATGATAAGGACTGGACATTACAAAAAGCCTTCTATCAGCGAGGCGCGCATCACAGATGGGAGAGTTTGATAACGAAATTGAGAGGTGGGGTGAGGTAGACGTGCCGTACCTCCCGTCTCAGTTGATCTGTAGTAGTGGTAAGAATATAAAGTCTTTGAAAGTGTTTAGAGTTGTTTCTTGCTAATCGTCATCGAACCTGCGGGTAAGTGAACTTTTAACTGGAGTCCAGTCAATATTCATTCTTAGTTATTTTGGATAATCTTGGGGAAAGAAATATTGTGAAAATTAAATTTAATGGGAATTTAGGAACTTGTCCTTTTGATCTGTGCAATATAAAACTTGTTGGTGCAGTGAGCACATGTATATAAAATTGTATGTAAAAAAATACTAAAAGAGTTTTGTGGTTGTTACAGATGCTTTCAGCAATTTTAATTCTCTAACACTGAAAAGAAGTAATTTTAATTCTCTGACACTGAAAGGAAAGAATTTTTATAATACAAATATTGTTAATATTTAAAGTAAAGTAAAGAAATTAGTAACAGAATAAAATTGAATTTTGAAGATAAATTAAAGTGAAGAATTGCCAGATCAGATTAAAGTGTGAAAGTTTTGAATTTTGAAAATTGAATAAAAGACAAGCTGTGAGAACTTTGTACATTTTTGAGTGACGAATATATTGCAAGTTTGAACTTAAAAGTCATCAAGAAGTTTTTATTTTAATTTTAAATCCAGTGATTATTTTCAAGAAGAAGTTTTATTTTAGTTTGATGTTTATTAATTTCAGATGATTTTTGTTTCCTTTTTGAACCTTCACAAAACTTAAATTTCAAAGCTAACCCCTCATGTGCCAGTAAAACGGTACAACTAAATTCTGTTGGTTTTTAGTCAGGTGTTATTCCATAAAGTTATTTCTTAATCAATCTTTATATTTTATAGAATTAAGTATTCTTTATGTATTATTATGTATAATTGTTTCTAGCATATTTTATTATAATTACTAAATATTATAGAGAAACAGCTAGGGTAAGATTTACAATATTTTTACTGAAAATTGCCCGTACATAATTCTTTGCCTCAATGTCTTCAAATCTTGGTTGGAGAGTACACAGAGCCTCATACTCTGCACGGTTTGGAGGAGTTCGTATGATCTGCTTACTGCCTGTCATAAATTAGTACATTTTGTGACCAAAAATTTTAAACTGTGTTATAATTGGCACTCTAAAGTTGCTATATGATAATAATAATAATTAATTCCAACTAGTATCATGAACATATGAACTTAGTTATTTGTGTCCTCAACAAATGTTCTCTACAGAATGATCTTGATTGATGAATTTGAAGAAAAGTAAAAAAAAAAACAAAGTAAAAAAATTATGTATATCATTGATTTGTGATATTCATAATAACACATCAATTGATTGATTTTAATGATATCTGTTTTCTCTGGATTAGTAATATGATGTGTTGTAGAGGTAGCAGCAATGAGGTGTTGCATGGCCAGTTTGGAGTCTGTAGACAATTACTTGGTGCCTGCAATCACTGCCTTCTACCTCACCCCAGACTGTGTCAACAAAAGAGCCTTTGTCAAGTTCCTCTGCGACCACTGGCAACATCAGTTGACATCTCTACAATCCCATTTGGATAGTATTATTGACTCGTATGCATTTTCTCAGGTAATAACTTGATTCTTGAATAATAGTTTTTTAACAGTTTTTAAATTCATGGTGAAGCTTAAGTTTTTTAAAATAATAAATGTGGCTATAACATTCATTTTATTCAAATTTTGTCTTTTTATATAATGCAGTCCACTATTAGCACTAGTTGACAGTAAATCATGATTTTATACCATATTGGATAAATGCCATCTTTAGAATTAACAACATTACTACTAAGTTTGTTTTAAAATTTGCAAACCTTTTTATTACATTGTGATGTTTTGTTCATACTGCTTTGCACCATTATGATACAATCTTTTTTGTCTCACTCTAAAACTAAATTTATTAGCTCCGTATCAAGTATTTTGGCTGCCCATTCACTACTGCATGCTTTCTTGCATTTACTGCCCTGAGAGCAGAATAGATTTAACTGTAGTTAGTAAATTAATACTTAAAACTAAGCAAAATTATGAACCAATTAATGCTACTAGGTCTCCAGTAAATTTCTCTAAAATAAAAACCAATTCATCTTTATATTTGGGGGATTGATTGATTTGCCGTTCTCTATAAAAAATAATTGCATAGTTTTTAATTAAACAAAATTCCTTAAAAATTATTAATTTCCGAAAGAACTGAAAACAAAGTTTTAAGATGTTTCCAATGTGGCTGAAAATCAGGATTGTCACTCTTCTCCAGATCTAGGTAGTCAATTTAGGAGTTTCTGTTTGGAGGACCCCCAGGATGTCATAAGGCATGTGTGATCCTCTCAGTAATTAGCTTTACTGGTGTGTCCCCAATAAAGTGTGTCAGTAGAGAAGAGTGGAGGAAAAAACTTAATTTATTAGTAGAAATATAGCAAAAAACTGTTATGGCACTTCTGAAAAATGTGATAAATTATGTACCAGGAATATGGTAAATAAATAAATAAAAATCCCTTTATTTATTAAATAATGTTAGGATGTATGATTTAGAGTGCGATTGTAAAAATTTAAAAATATTAGTAGATCTGTATCTGCAACCTATACATCAATACCAGTAAACGTATGTCATACATTATTTGCTTCAGTGTTTTACCAAGCATACAACTTTGAATATTCACATTTCTTTTGGAAAACAATATTAAAATATAATTTTATAACACTTAATTTATATTTTATCCTATACTAGCGGACCCGGCGCGCTTCGCTGCGCATTTCAATAAGTTTCCCGCGGCTTCGCACGCAATTTCCCGTTGAAAACAGTACACTATATTCACTTATTCATTTTTCTATCACATTCTAAACATTGCTGAGATAATTGATAGTCGTTCCTTCGTGAGCTTCTTGGGCGCATTATGAAGGTATGTACCACATTCCTGATACTTCTGTCAAAAAAAAACAACTAAGGTTGATTTTTTAACATTCTTTATATTTGTAGCCAACGTAAGATAGTAATTATGATATCTGCATTGCTCTTCTGATCAAGCATGAGCATGGTTTATATTAAATAAATATTGCAGTTAAAGGTGAATTTTTACGTCAAATTTGAATTGTATTATCTGGATAGTAAAGTCTATGTTTAACAGTGATTGCAGAAACAGTTTAAACAAAATTTGTCGTTTCTCTTAAGCTTACTCTATGCTTTAAAACTATAAGTGTAGTAATTAAATTATATATAAATATATTTTTTGTCGCATTATATATGTTTACAAAGAACAGCTGATTAAAAATTTGAAAAGACTCTTTCACTTAATAACATATGTTTGCTGCAATGCATTTCTTACGGGTATTTCTGTAACCAGTGGGGCGGAATCCTGAATCGGGAAAGGGATAAAAAGTATCCTATAACCTTCTACAGATCAAGACGAACAAATTAAAAAAAAAATTAGGCGAATCCGTCCAGCCGTTTGTGAGTGATGCTGTTACATACGAACAGTTTCATTTTTATATAATAGATTGTTACATTTGAAAGATACATTTACGGGTATTTGTTCATTTTGTTTATCTCCATATATTTCGTATTATTATGTGTGTTCTGATTTAATTGCAAACCATAAAATATTGTAGATTGTCTACAGCAATGAAGCAGTATTATTATTATTATATAGGTTGTGCAAGACAGCATGGAAGTGCTGAGCAAAAATCTGAATGGAGAGAGTGATGCAGTGTTGGAGGCCAGCCAGGTAATAGTCAGACATGGATGGCTGTTGTATAAACACTTATCGAGATCTAGTGATGTGTCTGTGGCTTCTGATGTCTTGGATGAACTGAAGAAAGGTACATCAACAAGTATTAATTCACATACTCAGCATGGAAACAACTTCTACATATCTGAAAACTAAATTATAAAATTAAGTTGTAAAATCAAAGTTGGAAAATAAGACATGTTAAGATATTTGAATATGTTAATTAGAACAGGTGAGTAATTATATTACATTAATTAATTATTAAATACAAAAAAAACTCACATTATTGGAAATACGGTGGTGGGTGATGAACAAGATGAATAAACAAAATTAATTAATACTAACATATTTATGTGGTAGTACCATTTGCACCTAACTATCTTCTAAGTTTTCTGGTTTATACCATGTCAAAACATTGCTAACACGATTAAAATGTTATTGGCTTTGCTAAGGAGTTCCATTTTCATTCAAGAGATGTTACATTCAAACTAAACTAGCTGACCCAGCAATGCACGTCCCATTCTGCGATCCATTTATAAAGGTGAGTGGAAGGGAATGAGCTATTTCATGATTGTCTGAGTTCAACCATTCAGCGATTAACTCTTTGACATGTTACTTATTTTACCTCCTTCTGCACAACTTACTTTGCCAAATTTGGCTGGATTCGGTTATTTGTTCCTAAAATATGATATTATTTATCGCATGTTGTGTATTACTTTTGATATTAAATGTTTACTATTTTTTCAGGTAATATCATACACAGTCTTTTTTCACTGAATTGTAAATTCTCTCTTGCTGTTTATAATCTTAAAAATATTGCATGTCATAGTAGGTACAGACAGGTCAAGATTTATTTCCTAGGAATAAGATCATCATTTTGATCTATATTCATTGCAACTCTACCTAATAATTCAAGAATAGCAGCTTTGATTTATCAACATTTTGATCTAATCCTAAGTCTAAATTTTAGACCTCTTTCAAGGGAAGATTATTTCAAACTCGTATACTCTATATTTACCTTATGTTACCTCAAGCGTTATTGCACAGACTGATACAAAGCAGCACAATTGCTAGAAGGCCATGTCAGGTAATAATGAGTTTAGTATTGTATATTGTAATTGTTTTGGTGACAGGTTGAAAAGGGAAAATTTTATTTGTTTCAGAAATGACGAAGTCTTGTGTGTAAATACAAAATATTGTACTAAAACCTTTCAATGCACCTGAATAATGATTTATTCAAACTGGATGATAAGCAGATATAATTAAAATGTATTGAAAGACATTTACAATGCTTTAGTCACCACACACTGGCCACCAGGTGGTACAAACATTGTTCCATAATACATGGATGTGATTTATGTTAAACTTATAACTAAAGTAAACTATTTACGTTGCATGACAGCTCTGCATAAGTGTGAAGTGGCAGTGACCAAACGAGCCCATACATCTACTATAACAAGACAGACCAAGCTGATACTAGACTCTGTTGACCATATCTGTGACCAGCTGAGTGTGTCTACAGCTTCATGTGCAGCTGTCGATGGTAGTTGTACAGGTAATAACTCACTTCTTGTACTTAGTTTATATGGAAAACATTTTAATGCACATAACTGTTTTGAATAGTTGCAAAGTGAAAAAGAATTGTATTAATTGGAAAAGTTATATGAACTTCAGTAGACTTTCATTAATTTGAATCATTAATCCAGAAATCCAGATTTTTGTAAAAATTGTACACAAATGTTAAAATGCACAGCACTTTAATACAAATATGAATATCCTTTTGTTACTATGTAAAAAAAACCATAAGTAAAAACTATTATATACAGCTTCTTAATCAATAGGGAAAATTGTAATGCACTATTAACACTCACAGTTGAGTGCTGATGAGTAAGGTTCACCCACCAATACTCCAAGCATTGCTCCATCTAAGATGTCTACAGTCTTCAGAGTATGACGTCTATGTACGAGGCGTGTTCAGTAAGTACTGTTTAACTATTTTTCGATAGTTTCCACCGATGTTCAAACACTTGTCGTAGCGGATGATCAAATTGTCAGTACCCTCTTTGTAGAAGGTTCCCGCCAATGAATGTAGCCACGACTCCACGGCAGTTTTTCACTTCATCGCCGGTTTCAAGGTGTTGGCCGCCTAGCTCGTGCTTCATGTGCAGGAACAAGTGGTAGTTAGACAGTGCCAAGTCCGGGTTATAGGGCAGGTAATCAAATTGCTCCCAACGAAATTGTCAAACCAATGTTTGCGTGTAACTAGTGGTATGGAGCCGAGCATTGTCATGGAGCAACACAATTCCGTTACTGAGCATTCCTTTCCGTTTGTTTTGAATTGCCCGCCTTAGTTTTTTTTAAGGTTTCGCAATACCTTGCTGTATTAATGGTTTCACCTCTTGGGAGAAAATCAATCAGCAAAACGCCTTTCTGATCCCAAAAGACAGTGCACATGATTTTTTGTGCAGACATTGTCGTCTTAAATTTTTGTTTCTTCTGAAATTGCGTGTGTCGCCACTCCATTGACTGCTGTTTGGATTCTGGTGTGACATGATGGACCCAAGTTTCATTACCTCTCACAATTTTGTTAAAAAAATCTTCACCATCATCACTGTACCGTGTGAGAAAAGTCAAAGCACTTCCGAGTCTCTTGGTTTTGTGCATGTCAGTGAGCATTTTTGGAACCCATCTGAAACTTAGTTTGTGATAACCTAAGCGGTCCGTAACAATTTCATACAAAAGAGTGCATGAAATTTTTTGGAAATCATCAAAAAAGTGTTGTCGTAGTAAAACGTCTGTTCTCTTGGATTTTGTTGTCAACTGCCCTTACCAGATTATCGGTGATGGAGAAGGCCGACCAATCTGATTCTCATCATGCACATTTGTTTGACCGCCATTGAACATTCTAACCCACTTTCTCACCATTCCTTCACTCATCACGTCTTCCCCATACACTATCTCGAAGTTGACGATAAATTTCAGCTGGTTTCACATTCCTTGCATTCCAAAATCTTATTACAGAACGAATCTGACAATCGGCGGTGTGATGTTCGTGGCCGGTGGTAATAATACTGGGTAATAAAATTACACCAATTCAGGAAAACTATTGGACTACATCTTGGTCGGGAGGACGCGGGTTTCACGGACCGTGGGTAAAACTGGACTGGGCAGAACACTCGCTGCTGGAACGGTAAGGAACGTTGGCGGGGAGAAGTGGCGTGACCTCAGTAGCCAATAGGATTTATTTAAACAGTATGGTCTCATATTACGTCACATACATATAACCGCCAACGGCCAGATCGATAATCAACATTCCTATCTTAACAAATATATTTTAGATAGCTGACTATTTATATTAGATTCAGATATGTACACCACATTTCCTCCCTTCCAAAGTTGAAAAACACTGCAAAATAACACGCTACATAGTTTAACAAAAAAAAACATTGTTGAAATTCAATTAACACATTAATACAGTAACATCAATAAATTTTCCTTGAACTACAATAAAGCAAATGGTATGAACGCTTTGGTTATCACGACTAAGACAAATAAAACAATATAATGAAACAAACTAAAATAGAACAAAACAATATAATTTACAAGTTCAGTCTATCCACGGGATTTTCTAATCCGCACAGGATAGCGTCTATCATTGTTGTTGTTTGGGAACAGCTGGCGCGGCACGGACAGCTGCCGTCGCAGCCGGTGACGTGTTGCCACGATCAGCTGTTTGTTTACCGTTAGAACGGCACGACACTGAGAGGGGAGGGGAGCGAGCCACACGGCCGCTCGGCGGAGAGTGGGGACTCACTGCTATTGGCTCTCGCCCCATCACCGGCGTCATGACCGGGGGGAAAGAGGAACTGTCATTGAAAGCGTCAGCTGATTCTACCTGTTTGTTTACATCAGCTGGCTCTCCCTGCACGGCTACAATCTGATCAATATGCCGTCTGAACACAATGCCAGACGTCAATTCAACTTCGTATATAACATTGCTGATCTGCTTAATTACCGTAGCACTAACCCATTTGTCGCGGGTGCGATAGTCCCTAACAATTACATTTTGACCAGGATAAAATAGTCTAATTTTAGTTCCAGAGAAATACTCCTTTTGCTTGTCTTGTCTTTTACCAACTGTCATTGACAGGTTAGGCCTTAATAAATCTAACCTAGTCCTTAATTGCCTATTAAACATCAACTTTGCTGGGGTCTCATTGGTGGTAGCATGAACAGCATTTCGATAATCAAACAATATTCTACTTAAAGCTATATTTACATCTTTCTTATCACGTAAAGCACATTTGATCTTATTCTTAGCATATTTGACAGAGTTCTCTGCCAAACCGTTACTCATGGGATGGTATGGAGGACTCAAAGTATGTCTGATACCATTGTTTGACATAAAATTATGAAATTCGAATGAGGAAAATGGTGGACCATTGTCACTGTGGACAGTCTCTGGCAGACCAAACCTACTGAAACAAATCTCTTAAATGATTTATGGCTACATTGGCTGAAGTGGAAGCTACAGGAAACACTTCCAGCCACTTGCTGTGCGCATCAACAATTAGTAGATACATTTTTCCATTAATCGGACCTAAATAATCCATGTGAAGCCTTTGCCATGGACTTGAGGGATAATGCCACGTATGCAGCTGACACTTGCTAGGGTTATTTCTCTCCATTAAACAGGAAAAACAATTATTTGCCAAGGACACAATTTGATCATCAATATTAGGCCACCAAACATAACTACGAGCTATCGATTTCATTTTGACTATACCCATGTGGGATGAGTGAAGCTCGTCCAGCACATATTTTCTCATTTTGCTAGGCACTACTACTTTGTAACCCCAAACCAATATATTATTTACTATAGACAACTCCTCCCTCCTTGCAAAATATGGCAACAACTCCTTGTCATCCCCAGGGATGCTATTGGGCCACCCGTGCCTTACATAAACCAATAACTTTGCATAAAATTGGATCTTTTAGCGTTTCTACTTGTACATTTTCAAAAGTTAAAGGCACAGAGCTTTCCAAAAGACAATGCAAATAACTGCCCTTCCAGTGGTCATCGTCGCTCACTTCCGGCTCTTTCATTGTCAGTGGTAGCCTGCTGAACGCGTCGGCATTACTGTGATCAGCTGATTTTATATATTCTATATTAAACTTGTACCCTGACAAAAATAAACTATAGCGCTGCAATCTGCTGGCGCTAAACACTGACACACCCTTATGAGGACCAAATATTGATAGAAGCGGTTTGTGGTCCGTACATAAAGTAAATTCCCTACCATACAGATATTGGTTAAATTTCTTCACGCCCCAGACAATTGCTAGAGCCTCTCGATCGATCTGGGAGTAGTTCTTTTCAGCATTAGTTAGCGTTCTAGACTGGTATGCTAATGGTTTTTCAATACCTTCTGGTGTGACAACACTCAGGACCGCACCTAGTCCAAAAGAACTCGCGTCTACCGCCAGCTTCAACGGAAGTTTGCCGTCATAGTGCGCTAAAATAGTCTCACTACTTAGTAGTTCTTTTACTCTATCAAATGCCTGAACACATTGCCTGTTGAAATCAAATGAAACGTCTTTCTTTAATAAATTGTACAATGGGCTTAAAATGCTTGACAAATTTGGAAGAAATTTAGAATAATAGTTAATTAGCCCAATTAGCGATTTAATTTCTGTGACATTCTTTGGGATAGGTGCGTTCTTGATTGCTTCTACTTTCTTGGGATCGGTGTGCAAACCGTGTTTGTCAATAACAAACCCCAAATACTCTACTTGGTCAGCAAAGAAAGTACATTTACTCTTTTTGACAGTTAAGCCTTTCTCATTCAACCTCTTACACACTTCTCTTAACTTCTCATAATGAGCCTTATCATTTTCAGCGGTTATTAGAATATCATCTAAAAATACTGCAATTTGATCTATACCCTGGAGAGTCTGCTCTATTTTCTTTTGAAAAATAGCACTTGCTGACGTTATGCCAAAAGGAACACGGGAATAACAAAATAAACCTTTGTGTGTACTTATGGTACACAGTTTCTGAGACTCTGGATCTAACTCTAATTGGGTATATGCTTGACACAAATCGATCTTACTAAACTTCTCGCCCTTTTGCAGGTTTGCAAACAACTCATCTATTCTTGGTAACGGAAATTTTTCTACTTCTAAACAAGGGTTCAAGGTTACTTTAAAATCACCGCAAATCCTGACTGAACCACATTTCTTTAATACAGGAACTATGGGCGTACCCCAATCTGAGCTACTTACAGGTATTAACACTTTCTCATCTACTAGCCTAGCTAGTTCGTTTTCAACCTTGGCTTTCAAGGAAAAAGGTATTGGCCTAGGTTTGAAATATTTAGGAACCGTGTTTTCTTTTACTGTTAACTTTACAGGCTCGCCTTTTAAAACAACCTATCTCGTCACTGAATACCTTAGGAAATTCTTTGAACAACTTGTTCTTAAGTTCAAGACAACTATCGGCATCGGTTTTACTTATCTCAAATAACCTGTCATTATTTTTAAA
Organism: Homalodisca vitripennis; assembly: GCF_021130785.1. Classification (NCBI taxonomy): domain Eukaryota; kingdom Metazoa; phylum Arthropoda; class Insecta; order Hemiptera; family Cicadellidae; genus Homalodisca; species Homalodisca vitripennis. The sequence goes on from NW_025780732.1 coordinate 29,363, forward strand.
CGAAATTTCAACCCCTAGAGCACTTAACCATTCCCTACCTATAAGTGGATGAGCACCGGACTTGATGACATACAAGTCCATTACTTTGTTTACTTTGTTATAATTAACTTCAACTTTGATCTTGCCTACAGGTGTGATAGGTTGATCGGTATAAGAGCTCTGAGTGTCAACTCACTAGGTTCTAATTTACACATCTGGAAATGAGAATTGTAATATTCCTCACTGCAAACACTCACAGAAGCCCCTGTATCAACCTCAAACGTTAAGCTTTTACCATTTAACAATTAAATCAAGCAGAATTGGATTTACCTTGACCCTGTCAGTCACCTTTTCATTCATCCTAAATAAATTGGCTACATCATCCACAAATTGCTCAGTGTCCCCTGACACCTGATTACTGTCATCAACACCTTCTAGGTAGTTATGTTTGAGATAATTTTTGGAATTCCCAGTGCTTTTACTATCTCTAAAATTAGTCTTATCTCTATTTACATTTGTACCTTGCCGACCAGCTAACTTAGAACGACACACTTTTGCTATGTGGTTTTGTTTACCACAGAAATGACACTTCACACCTAATAACCTGCACTGTGAACGGAAATGCCCTGTGAGGCCACAACATAAACATTGCGCACTGCCACTGCCACCTGGCGATGCCATCCAGAAGGCCCTGGTGACGTGCCGCCGCTGACCTTGGCTGTCCCCCCAGCTCCCTTCCAGGACGTTCCAGCGTTGTCGCTCCGTGCTGTCTGGGAATGCGGTGCGCCATTTCCGAATCTCCCCCTCCTGGCCACCACGCTGCTCAACTGATGGATCCGCTCGGGTCTTCCGACTGATAGAGCTGCCGCCGCCGATTTTTCTGCTTGCTCCATTGAAAGCACTATTTTGGTCGCTTGCTCGAACGTTAACGAGGCTTCCGATAACAGTTTTTGTTTGGCACTTTCACTTCTGATGCCACTCACCAGTCTGTCTCTCAAGTAATCATTTAGCGACGCGCCAAAGTCACAATGGGTTGTCATTTTTTTCAAATTTGCAATATACTCGGCAACCGACTCGCCTTCCAACTGTACTCGCTTACTAAAACGATATCGCTCCGCGATGAAGCTAGGAGTCGGGAATAAATGTTTTTGCACAAGTTGCACCAGTTCATTAAATGTCTTTTCCGACGGTTTATTAGGAGGGTGCACAGGTCTCTCAACAAACTATACGTTTTTACCCCTATCACAGTTAAAAGCGTACTGACCTTTTTACCCGCGTCAATGCTATTACAGTCCACATACAGCTCAAAACGTTCGATGTATGACGCCCAGGTTTCAACTGACCCGTCATATTCCCCGATAACGCCTATTTGCGTCATTATATTAGTTACAGGAAACGGTAGTTCGTCTAATTGTACTTGCCACATCAACTCGTAGCTAAAATAATTTGGTTGCACACTACACTTCCTCCCACACTAATTGGTTTGAAACTAAAGAAAATTCGTACTGTTAATCTTCGTGATGTTCACTGCTCGCCATTTTGTGATGTTCACTCGATCAAAACTGTCCTCGTGTTGTTCGCCGCACGTGGTGTTTACTGTTGATGTCCAGCGGCGATGTACACTCGGAATTTCGCACTAATACTAATTTCCACAAATCCTCGTCGCCATTTGTGATGTTCGTGGCCGGTGGTAATAATACTGGGTAATAAAATTACACCAATTCAGGAAAACTATTGGACTACATCTTGGTCGGGCGGAGCAGGACGCGGGTTTCACGGACCGTGGGTAAAACTGGACTGGGCAGAACACTCGCTGCTGGAACGGTAAGGAACGTTGGCGGGGAGAAGTGGCGTGACCTCAGTAGCCAATAGGATTTATTTAAACAGTATGGTCTCATATTACGTCACATACATATAACCGCCAACGGCCAGATCGATAATCAACATTCCTATCTTAACAAATATATTTTAGATAGCTGACTATTTATATTAGATTCAGATATGTACACCACAGGCGGGATCACTAAATTGTCTTAAACATTTTAAACGTTTGCTGCATTGTATCTCTTCTGTTTTCTTGGTTTTTCAACACTTGCATAATTATGCAGAGAGGTGGTCAAGGCAGAACAGAGTTTCACTTATGGGCGCCTCTAATTAATGTACTTGCTCCACAACTCCAAGGACAGAAGGTTTGTATACTCTTCAATAAGCATTTGCTATGGAAAGCGTTCTCTGAACTGCCAGCGTCTTGAGTCTATAGTGATCTTATTGTCAATATCTCACATGTACGCTGTACACTAGCATGGAATGCATAAAAAAAGCTAAAGTATAAAACTGACATTCTGTAGATATATTGTGAGTAGATTGTGCAGCCGGCCGTACCAGTGTCACTGAGTTTTTCTTACCTGAACACACATGCAAAGCGGCGATAACCGCGGCAACGAGGTCATTTCATTTACCTTTGATAACTATGTATGTTATGTATAACTTTTTTTCATTATTTTTTTAGTGTATTTAAAGTACACCCCTAAAGAAATCATTGTGAGTGTATTGGCCTATTTTTATCAGGATATAAATATGACAGTTTATTCCACAGTTGTTTTATTATATGACAATTCTAGAATACAATCCTAGGTGTAGTTTAGTTCATAATGTTCTGAAAAACATGGAATAACACATAGAGACATTACAAAACTCACACATGTAGCAGGATTCACGTTTCGTTTTCTCTCGCCTCATAGTTGTGCTGCAGATGAGACTTTCGTCTTGGGTTTACTTTTTTCAGTCAGTGGGATGTAACTTGGGAAATGTCATTGAGTAAATAAATCAATAAAATTATCATCAACATCTGCATCGTCTTCTGAAAGATCATCATACATTCCCAACTCAGAACTTGGTATGTACATCATACGGTCAATCAATCAATCAGAATACTTTATTCGTATACATCAAGTACAGAATAGGCGTCAGGAGTAGGAAATAACGAAATTGAAGTTACAAGTAACCTCAATTTTGTTTTACAGTGTTATATTAATGATTAATTAAGTTTTGAGTGTGATGGTGGTCAACCTTGTGGGGACGGGTTTTCACTGAAACATGGCTGAAGATCTCCAATTGATGAATTCTTCAAACTGAGTGGAATGGTCTCTCTGCAAGCGAAGCTGATAGACACTGTCTTGTACTGCTTACATTGGGGCCTTTAATTGTCTCTGGTTAGTAGGTTCAGAAACTTCACTCCCTTCCTTTCACTAGGAAGGCTTTTCTTCAAAGAGTGAAAGATGGTGTATCGGTAGGGTGAAATTCATAGCCTGTCGAGTGTTTTCGGTTGTGCTTTTCTATGCCTCGTTCAAGTTGCAGTCTGCAGGCGTAGGTTCTCACAATTTCATTCTCATTATCAATATTGTGATCCATTGCCACGAACAAAAAATAATAACAATGCATAGAACACATGTGTAAATATATAGAGATTATGTTTCGTAAATGGGGTGAAAACAACAATTATAATGACGAAGTAATTCCTGCTCCTCCCTCCCAAGTTTTCCCAATTACGAAAACATGTGCGAAAATACTCTACAGTAGCGTTGATGGCAAGTGCTCTGCTTGCAAGTATATTCATCTACAGCGGTTAAAAGTATAAGTATACTAATGGAAAATAAAGGTATTGTACCATGTACAGATTAAAAATTTTGACAATTTTCTAATATGAAATACCACATTTCATGGTAACTTCAGATATTTACCAATACACAATAAATTATTAAAATATGTGCAAAGTTTTAACAAAAACAATTATGAAAAATTTTTAAAATTCTGTTGAGGATTTTTTAAAGTAATTACTATAATATACTATTTTATAATATTCTTATTGTGTTAAATAAGAAAATAAGGTTTATCTTCCAAACGTTGGTGACTATATAATTTTGGCATCATAAGTGTACACTTTAACACTTTGAGTGCTGGCCCTAAATAACATGTAACTCTGTAGAATGCTGGGCGTTTTTGGTGGTTTTCAAAAATTTATTTAAAAAAAAGTATTTGAGGTATAAGAAAAATACTTGCATGCCTAAATTCAGCTTACTTTCGTCTTTCTTTTAACATGAGTTTGTTAGTGGTTTTTTCAAAAACTACACATAAAAAATGTTTTTGAAAAAACATATATTTAAAAGGAAAAATTATTTTTTTAGACAGTTTTTTTATCTAACATACTAAACTAAGCATATATACAATTATTTACAATGACCCATTTACAAATATAAACAGTCCTTTGAATAATACAAATCATGTTTTTATGTCTTGTAGTTTTTTGACAAAAAAACTATGCCGACATATTGATGGGTCGGCATCACTTTCGTCGTCAGTACTGTTTTCAGCATCTGTAAACATAATAACATACTATGTAAAATATAAATATATTTTCATTTTATTCATATGAATAGAATATTAGTTGAATAAAGTTAATTTATTATAAAAACAAATTATAGTTTGATTCACGAAAACAATAACATAACCAAACTTTTAGACTGATGTGTATGTGATAAATAGACTTATTCTTACCTGAAATATGTGTCTCATCTTCTTCCATGAAATCAGGATCAATGTCAGAACCGTCCAAAAATACTATCAACACCAATAAAACTATCTTCATCTAATACATCACTGATCGCAACGTCGTTCAAGCTGCGAGAAGCCATGATTGCGACATAGACTGCCGGCCGCAACGAACGTCACGTCTCGGCACGTAATCAAAGCGACTGAAGTTGCTTTGTCACCAAGCTCATTCAATACATCTAACGGTGAATTGTGTTACTAAAAAACCCAAAAAACATTGTAGAGTAGGCAAAACTTGTTTAATACGGACAATGTAATATAATACCAATTGAAATGACAACCACGTAAAACTACGGGATTAGCACTCTAAGTGTTAATTTAAAACATATTTAATCCAATAATACTTATTTTAAAATGGGAGTATTAATTTTTTTAATTTTTGAATTGAAAAATCTAACAAGATGGATGTTTTTACTTCACAATAGTATGAAAACATAGTTTTTTGTTTATGGAAAATGCAATAGTAATACTTTTGTCAACTGCTGCTGTTGAGTACAGAGTAAGGTAAGGAAACTATCATCAATCAGCAATTAAAATATTTAATATAAATTTAGAAGATTAATTGGTACTGGATCAACTAGTACAGTAAATAAAGGGAAGTGTACAATATTATAGGTACACTTAAATGAAAGATAAGATTGTAAAGATTACATAGAGGTGATTATCTGTCCCATTTGTTGCTTTGTTTTTTTAATATTCTAAAAAGAAATGTGAGAAGCATTGTTACAAAACATTTGTTTCATTAAAGATTATATTTTAATTTTTTTATATAAATTAAAAATATGTACAAACATACTGTTGAAGAAGAAAATGTGTAATACATGTATCTTAATTTCCTGTAGGATTAACTTGGCAATTTTTATAAAAAATGTACACCTTTCCCAAAATATCAATTTACGCAATCCAAAATGTTTTTACAAAATAAGTAAAATACACAATATAAAATGTTCAGAATACATTTGGAATTTACTGTAAAAATTGTAAATAAAGTTTTATTGGAGAAATTGTATTTGAGAGTAAGTAAAACTTTCCTTTTACATCTTTTTTGCTTTTGTTAAAATATTAAAAGTAATTCAATTATTACTATTGTTAAATTTTATGTTTGGCCATATGAATTCGATAATGTTGCAATAATTCACTATGTAAAAAGATTCAAATAAAAAATTAATACTTTTTGTAACTTTATAAATTTTAAAAATTTATTGTCAAATATATCTGAACCAGGCATTATGCTGCAACGTTCACTTTGTCAATACTTGTAAATGTTGATGTGACAGTGAAAGTAATTATTATTAACCTCTAACACATACATTCCACCAGTCTTCAATGAGGGAAATCACTGTAGTCCACGTACAGCTTAATCCTTGGAGCACTGAAGAAAATTGGAAATTTTCGTTTTGGCCAAAGTTTAATTTAATTTATTTTTCTTAGAAGATAAAATAACAAACAAAATTGTTTAAAAAGTTCAGCCGGTCCTGGGGTCATGCCGTACACATGGGTGTATGCATATGCGATGTTGGCACCAGACAAAGTAAGTCTAACTTGTTATTGATTTTCAGCCTAATGGTATGTTTAATTTAATTTTTAATGTTTTTTTTGATGTAGCAAATAGCCCCGGAGAAGCAGTGAACAGTATACGAGATCTGCCGCTTGACATATCCTTTCCAGTCACTCTCAGCCTCTCAGTTCAACTCTTACAGGCCACAGTGTGAGTTTATTCTCTGTCCCAAGAAGTTCTTAGGTTAATTTAGTTTCATATAGACATCCGATCAAAGATAAGGGATAGGAGAAACATGTTGGTTAATAACAGTTTCCCAATCAATTTTTTACTTTTTAAGACAGACATATACTAGAATATGTCACACAACTGTCAACCACAAAAGAGAAAGATAACTGTGTGGCTATACACTTAGTCTAGATCATTGGTGGTTATGATATGATTTATTAGGTTATAAAATTATAGTTTTCTCTATAGGCCTATTGGGTAAGTAGGAGGTTCTACCATCTGATTGTAGATTTTTGGGTTAGGAAAGAATTTTGATTCCTTGCCAATTTGTGGAGTAAAGGGAATTTATTAGTTAAATTATATATTTTATTCGTTATGGTAAGAGCGATTGGGTCAAATCGTCAGTTTTGTTTTTACTTTATTAATTTTTCTTTAAACACATGATCGTTTTGATGGTGAAGAAACTGATTGTTTTAATGGAGTTAAATCTAAATCCAATTAATGTTTGATTCAGTGTATCTTTCTCATTTGATACTGAAGCCATTTTCAAGTCATCGACTTCCTCATCATCATTCTCTCGTCCACTATTTCTGTGTTACTAAATGTAGGGTTTTCTGCACAAGCTGGTGATGTAACTATCTTTTACAATTTCTACAAATAAGATCTCTTTTCATTTTTTATTAGAATATCATGGTGTTCGAAAGGGTCATTACAAGATTTCTGAGTTTTCTCAAAATATGAGATATAAAAAATGTAGGTGATGAGAACAGATTATAATATGTTCATTCTTGTAACTGTTCACAGTTCAATATTTTTCTTCCATTTCATCTTTTGATAGTTTTTCGAATATTTGAACTACTATCTTCTTTATGTACACTGAATTGTTAAATGATGGTGACAGTAAAATAATTAAATAAACATTTTTATTTAAAGCGATTTTCAGTTATTTTTCAAAATAACTTTTCATACATTTTCAAAATCAATATATATATACATATATTCACAGAGTATAACATAAATTAAAACAAGCAAAATAGGTCATACATTAAAAGAAAATAATTATTTATGAGTAACTCCTCCTCCAAAGTTAATCCTCCAAAGATTATTTTTTAATGATGCGTATTCATACGCCTTAAGACTATGAGGGACGCTGTTGTATATATGGGGGCCAAAGTATCCAAATCCATTCCTCCCCATCTCTAGTCTGACCCTAGGCACCTCGAGCATGGCGTCCTGCTGAGTGCAACAGTCCTTAATCACAGCGTGGGTCTGTAGCATCCTCCTGAGGTAAGAAGGTTTTCCTGTTCATCACTTAAATGAACTTCAACAACTGAAGTATAATGTGCAAAATAATTTTTAATAGAGTACAAAGCCAGGAATTTTAATAACACTTGTAGGAATAATACTATTTTAAATATCTATTTGTTATTGATGCACTGTAATTAACTATATTCAATGTTTTCCATACAAATAATTTCACAGTAACATCTCTACAAAATTTTACTCATTCCAAACCCCACTGTCTTTATTTTATAATATCATAGGAAATTTTGTCCTCTCTAAAATATTAAAATACAAATAAGACTATTGGGAGCTAGAAAAAAATGATGAGCACGTCACATTTTGGTAAAATTTGTACTGCCAAGTTTCAAACACCAATTTTTTCACAATGATATATTATAAATCATATGGATGTATGATATACCACATCAATTAGCATACATTAGTGAATTTGTGAATAAACGTCGAACTAAATTGGTAATAAATTGTTCAATTGCGACCGAAAAGTGTAACATAATGTCAAGCTTCGTCTTGGACTCAAGCCCAGGCGTTTGAGGACATGCATAATTTGACATGAGTCTCTTCACAAATTTACTGTGAAGACTGTGCAGCAGGTTTGTTTTGTGATAGGTATGTTTATTAACTTGCTATCAGATCTCTCATTACCATTCAAGAAACTAGAAGAACTATTTGAGAAAGGAGTTATTGAGCATGGTTTACTCCTTTTCTTGCTAAACAAAATGCCTTAATGAGAGAAACTAACACCTCCCAAAAAATTAATGGTAACATTTGCAGTGTTTGGCTACAGCACAAAGTCTAAAAAAGAGTTTATAGCTCATATGCTTGGATTGTGATTACTTAAGAAGGGGTGATACCCACACTGAAAATGGACCGAAAACCGCCTCTCACAAATATATTTAGATTCACTATTTTTTTATGTAAAACTTAATTGTTGAACTAAATTGAACATGTAGAGTTTTCCGGGTAAAATTGCTTTCTCAATTTTAAATATATTTATTGTTGTTTTTCACAGTAGCTGATCAAAAGATACTACATATGTGTAAATATAAAACATTAACTGCTGTACTTTTTTAAAAGCAATTTACAAAAAAATTAAAATATCTTTCCGATAGTATAATTTTCAGTTAAATAGCTGTATTTTTAGAGCTGTGATATGCTGCCACACAAATGTTTGCAAGTGAAAAAATCACATTGCGACGATCCTAGTAGATCATTGATGAAATGATGATAAAGTGGAAGAATAGGTCTACTTTCATTCATTTATATATAAACGCTGAAACATTTTCAAACTGAATAATGGACTAGTGAATTTCATCTTAAGACATAGAATATATTTTATTCCGTTGACAATATATATTACATTGTATTGCAATAGTCAATAATACCAATTTTTTATAGTATATAAATACTATAAAATTAAAAAACTAAATCCATTCACTCGACTTTCCATACAGTTGCACGCAGGCTCACCTTCATACACATACAAAAAAAAATTCGTAATTCGTTGGGATCAACCCCCAGGATTGCAACACCGCCGCGAATATCAATCCCAAGTGTGCTCCATGAACATCCCCAAATGAGATGAAAGTTTATAAAAAGTTCAGCACATTAAAGTGTGTGTAAGCCACATGCTTTATTAACAATAATTTTAAATTATGGGCCAATAATTTGGGGATTGATAGTTTTACAAGAACGACAAAGATGTGACCTTCAGTTTTGAGTGATGCAAGACCACTATCCTGGTCATGAGCAGTAGGTAATGAGAGGACCAAGGATGTCCGGGATGCTGGCTAGAGACATCTCGGACATAATTAATTAATAATTATGTTATTGATTATAACATAAATTAAGAGTCTGTATGTTTTAAAACTGAATTATAGAAAAACTGAACTATAAAGATACTGAATATATCAAAAGTAATATTCCTAACATTTATTCTTAACACTTATATTTGTTTACTTCTTATTCTCCTGTGTTTATAAATTTATGTTGGACAGTCGTAAGACAATAGTTTTTACTATTATGTTATCTATTTATAAAAAATTACTTTTAATAGATGATTATGACTTCTCTTTCCAATACTCTCTTACTACAGGGTTAAAGAATAAAATCTCTGAGATGAAAAAGAATCGCCAAATTCGCATCCTGAATCTTACGGAAATAATTAGAGCAGAAGAGGAAGTACAGTCTAGTACGAGAACTCCAAGGAGGACAGAGACAGTAAACAATGCCCTGGAGACACCCAAGGGAGGAGGTGGAGACTGGCTTACTCCCTTCCTGAGCCACAAGGCTGAGCGTAACACACAACACTATATGTGAGAACACCACGGGCACTAGTACAGTCCCGTGTCATGGACAAGAGTACATCTGCAGGTTTTGGAAATCTTACAGAAGGAGAGAGTTCTAGCAACCTAGCATTAGACATTACAGGTTAGTTACAATATTCTGTCAAGATTCTTATTTAACAAGTTTACTGTAGTGAATGCATCTAACTACTCTACAAACTGTCTTGCTTACAAGTGCACTCCAGTTAGCTGCTGGTTACGCATATGAGGTTCACATGGGGATGAAGTTTAAAACTGAATTATAATATAGAAACTCTACTCAAATCCATAAATGCTTCACTTTAGAAACTTAGATTTTAGTGCTGTAATGATAATGAAATTTTAAAACATTATTTTCTGTTAGTATGGTTTATTATTTATATTAGAAATAGAGGGAGATTATGGGAGATTCCATAATGAAAATAAATTATGAGCACTTACTATTAACAGATAATTGTATTTTTAACAATTCATTAGTAATGAGACCTTAAATTCTATGTTTCCAAAGTGAAACACTTATGAATTTCAGAAAAGTCCCTATTTATAATGGAGTATTAAACTTTAGACCCATTTTAAAGGGGAGCATCAGATAAAGGTCAGACTACAATACTCCTCACATATCTATCACAGCTGATTGATTACAACCACATGAATCATCTGTTATTACTTGTCTGTTTCAAACTCTTTTGTTATTTACAAAATATGTATGTCACTTTCAAATCTAATGTTAAATGAAGATATAGCCTAATAATATCTTACAGCCTTAATAAACAAAATAATTTTAAATAGGCAAACGCTCTATAGCAAGTATGTCATTTAATTATTTTCAATTGCAAAAGAAAAAAACAAAATATTAATAATTATGAGGTCGAGCGCTCACTTATTCCCACTGAATGAAGTGGAGCGGTCGGATGGGTTATGTGATGTCTCAGTATCAGGACTTGTATCAGTAGCTACATTCCATGCACATCTGTTAGTGTCACAATGTCAAATCAAATCAAATAGTGTTTTATTCAATATATGTACATTGATGGACAATGAATAGAGTCAGAGACTAATAAAATCATGCTTGCTTAGATATAAATGTTTACTGCATTTAAGAAATAGTTTAAGAAGCGTTCTTTTAAATGTATGTAATAAAAAAGCTGTAAAAGTTATATATGATTTGTTATTTATTTAAAACTTAATTTCTGACCCATAAGTTCTGAATAAATGTGTAAATAATAGTTTTTGTTATAAATGCAGATAATACAAATTTAGTGTTATTTATTATTTGTAGTCTGTACAAGTTATGATTCTGTAAAATATAGAAGGATGGTTTGATGAGTCTGGTACAAATAGAATAAAAATATTGTTTTAAAGGTAAAATCTCCACTTTATTTCTCGACTGTCTTCCTTGCAAAGCTATACACTTGGTCCAGTGAGTTTCCAATATTTTCAATCCATTAGCATAATAGGCTTCGTCAAACTCTGCAAAATAGTCTGTCTCAGTCTGGCCACTTCCTCATTCAATGAAAATTTCTTTCCACCAAGCCAAATTTTCAAGTTTGGGAATAAGAAGAAGGCATCCGGAACCAAGTCTGGTGAACAGGGTGGGTGAGGAACCAATTTGAATCCCAAGTCGAACACTTTTTCCATTGTGATAGCTACTGTGTGGGCTGGGGCATTGTCCTGGTGAAACAGCACCTTCTTCCGTGCAAATCTTAACATTTTTCAATGAGTTTCTGTTTCAAACTATTCTGCAGAACAGCATAATAGGATCCACCTTTAATGGGATCTACCTTTTTCCAGATAATATATCAGGATTATACCTGATCCTGGGGTCTTCGCCTTCCTTGGTGCACTCTCCCCACTTTTCGTGCATTCTGAGATTCTGAGTATAAATGTTCTTTCGTTTCTGTTTTTGGTCTAAAGTGAGCAGGCATGGCATCCATCACGCACAGAGCTTCGTCATGGCCAGTTTTTCATGGAGACATCTCGTTCAGTTGAGATGCCTTCAATATTGGTGCAGGACACACATGGACTTCATCCAACTCGGATTTAATCTATGCAGTCCAAACCTTCAAATGAAAATGTTTAATAACCACACAAAATTTGTTTTTCTCCATCCTAAGGAACTAACTACACAGTTTACCACTTCAGCTGGCTACCAAAACTCAACTGATAACAGCTTTCATTCAAAATTTGCTGTAATAATCCTTGGGAAATATCAGGTTTACCAACAACAGTGCAGGTTCTGAAAATTCCTCGCTCTTTCATACTAATTTAGCAGGCTTATCAAACCGCCCTCGTATTATGTAGACAGAAAAGAACTAAAATATGAAATGAACTGTAAAGAAATATTGCGTATGAAAAAATAAATTAAATCATTTCTACTTAATAAAGTAGTATAAGAGTTGCTAGGCCTGATAAGTAGTATCCAACATGCTAATTTATTCAACTGTACTTGTATGAACTATTTCTTATTAAAATAAATACAGCTGATGTGTAAAATTATAAATTAGGATGATTGTATTTTTTCTCAAAAGAGCTTTTTTTTTAAAAAAAATAAGACATAAATTGAAAATAATACATACGGTTATAGCTTAAAATTTCTCAAAAAATGTATAACATTTTAAATTAAAAAAACATGAATGGTGACCTATATGTTTGTGTGTTTAGGTCTTATAACTCAAAATTAAAATAGCTGTATTAAAGCTACTAGAAGGATTGACTGGATTAAATTCTGAACAGCTATTGTTTCACAGTTGAACAAAACTTGTGAGCCCAATATAGCCTATTGGCTACATTGTTTTTGGAATCAAACCAAAACATTCAGTTATGTCAACACTTCTGAACTGCAATACAAATTATGTTTGTTTAGTTTAAAAATTAACATGATATTCATTATTTTTAATGTTGTTTGATGTTTTCTGTCATTAGACTATTTTATTGTCTTTATAAAAATATATGTATGTAAAATATTTAGAATATTTACATATGTTTACAGATATCCTGGAGAGTTTCAGCACTCTGGCTGATACTCTGTCGTCAGAGATGGAGGCTAACAACTGGACACTTAAACAGACCAACACCACTCTCTGGTGAGCTGAAAAGGCACTTTTCTGGGGAATCATTCAATAGCCACTGGTTCTCTCAGGTCTCTGGGTCATTACCATCCGACATCAACACTCCTGACAGACTACAGGACCTTGCTTTCTTGGATGAGAAACTGGAGAAGCTGAAAGAACAGAGTTAGGGAATCTATTGCTTAGAATCGAGCAACTGTCAGATCTCTAAAAATTCAATTCGAATGAGTGGAATTTGTCATTTAAACGTTCTTTCCAAATATTATTTATGTTACAGGAAAGTTTGTATCTATCTCTGCCATGGCATAATTTAACATGAAGTTTTAAGCTAAAAGAATTTATTAAAATAATTTTAATACATCTGACTTTATCTCTTCTAAACCTTTTGAGTGCCATGACCATTTTTAAAATTCATGTTCATTACGTGTACAGCTATATTTTGTAAATTTAGAGGTGTTTGGGGAAAAAGGCATGTACTTAAAAAGGTTTAACGATGAAAATATTCATGTCAATGAAATGGTGGGCACTCTATTTCTGCTTAGCAAAATAAAGGAGTTAATATAAAGAAAATCTAATGCAACCAAAAAGTATTTGTAGTACACTAGCATCAGATTTTTAGCGCAAAAGGCTATCTTTATTTAAAGAACAAATTGAAATATCCTTTGCGGCATTTAAATTCCTTACGATGATAGGGTTTGTTCTTTTGGTATAAGCCAGAAAAGTAAATTAATGCATGATTGTTGGTTCACCATACAATAAAACAAGTTTTACCATGAAATGTCTTAATTTTATAACATAAAATACTTAGTTCTATTTTAGGTGATTACAAAGGCTAGAAGTAGACGCTTTTTGACCAAAAAATAGAGGAACATTGTGGCAATGAGGCAAACCAATTAATATAATCTTGAATTTACCTAATGAACTAAATTGTGAATGTTTACATATAAGGTATTGAATACAGCTGAAGGAGCAAAAGTGGTGGGACTGTTGAAAAAAACCTTGATTCAACAAACCATTCCCTCCCTGCGATCACATTGAGTCCGTGATTATAGCAAGTGGAATCACAAAGCAATACATGAGACACTAAATGCAATTTTTATGACAAAAAATCGTCTAGGGAACATCACATCCATTTCTCACTGATGGGGTATATGACTGATTAGGTATATAAATATTGATATAACTCCTAGACTGTATCTAGGAAACAGTATAATATTGTAAACATGGATTGGGAAGCAAGAACATGTACTTTACTGTATCATGTATCCTATCATCTTTACATATGTATGACAACTGTCATAATGTAAGTATTGAAATGTGTTTGTATTATTGATGTTGATTTTAGTTTTAAATTTTTCAATAACAATATATGTATCCATACAATTTAGAAAACTACTGTTTTTAATCTAAACTCATTACTAAATGATATAGAGATTTTATATTTATTGCTTCTCGGGTAAAAATAGCAACGTCCAATTTTTTGTTCAAAATAGAAATGATTTGAACTAAAGTGCAAAATCTAAAATAAGAATTACTCGTAATCTTGCTTAACCTCTGGTCCTCTTAATTATGAACACTGAAAAATGGGTACTTGATGCATGATATGTGACTAATTCCATTTCAAAATATCATAGGACCCTGTCATATTACAACTCAAGTGATTTCACTAAGAAAGCTGTGAACTTTGACTCTGATACATGATATATGACTAATTCCATCTTTAAAATATTATAGGACCCTATCGTAATACATCTCAAGTGGGATTTTCATTAAGAAAGCTGTGAAATTTGACTCTGATACATGATATATGACTAATTCCATCTTTAAAATATGATAGGACCCTATCGTAATACATCTCAAGTGATTTCACTAAGAAAGCTATGAACTTTGACTTTGAACTTTCTTTACATTGCTTTAAAATAGTTCAAGTGTTACTGAAATCGTAGGAGCTATTCAAGCAAAATACACAAAAATGTTGCACAGAAACTGTGGGCGAAATTGTCGGCATGTAAATATATTTTTTCCTGATTGGGGTTACAAAGCAAACCCAACTTTGGTGTGAGAAATAGAGTTTATGCACGTGATCACAAGAGCCCCTATGCACACAAATCCTGAAATAAGAGCCAGTTGCAATTTCCCTTAATCTCTGATCCTATTAACCATAAACAACTGAAACAGTATGTACCTGATATATGTCTACTTACCCATTTAAAAATATCATATGGCTTCAATTTGAAAATTTCGTGCAAACTGCAGGTAACTGCTAATTGGAATAAAACTTTCTTTGGAATAACGATTCACAGTGATCTGTTATGGTGAGAAATTTCCAATAAATATGACAAAATCCTCACTGACAAAATTTGTAGAAATCTAAAGAGAATCTTATTTAGGAATGTAAAAAAAAATTACCAATGGGCATGTCTTGTTTGTATAGCCGTTTGCCTAAATTTAAATAAATAGAATACACTTGTTCTATCCAAGAGGAAAAATTGAATCTTTGACAAAAATGAACATGGAACTTTAATATACGATCAGTAAAACTTAATGTATTAAACTGAATGTTTTAAAGGAACAATAAGTCTAAACCCATTTGAACATTTTTTAGAACTCTGCAGGAATCCATGACCCTCACGGTTAGAGAGCCTAGCTAGTTATAAACATTTAATTGTAATAAAAAGTAGCAAGATGGTGACCATTGTTATTTAATACCAAACATTTTTGTCGGTCACTTCAAAACAAAATATAGATGAAACATAAACAGTCTTTAGAGATTAGAAGCAATTTAAAAACCATTGTTATTCATACTCATCTTTTGATATCTTTTAAAGTTTCAAGATAGTGTTCTAATATGTGACACATTTCACCTAACTTATGTTTTAGAATTTACCTCCGGAAAAAGAATGCAGACACCAGTTCTTTAAAATATTGATTTTTCAGTTCTTATAACACATAATAATGGCATAATGTCCGTAACCAGTCATGCTCTCCAAATCATGTATCATCAGTTTACAAAACTTCAAACAACTAAAAAAGTTTGTTGCCAATTAGGATGACCTTTAATATTTGTATGGAGTTTGGGAAGCATTGTCTCTCATTCAGCTCACAAACCCGATTTTTTTTAACCACTAAAACAACTATAACGACAACAACTAAGTGTTTTGATGCAAACTGCTGAAAAATTCACCTTACAGTGTTGATTTGTCCAGTTTTAAATTTTTGTTGTCTGTTTCCTCAAATCAAGAATACTTTGTTGAAATTTGAGACATGAAGATGCAATAACTTTATGTAGAGAGTTATAAGGCAGCAGATGAAATCAGAGGCACTACTGTGTCATGAAACAGAGGTAGATGACACCAAAGAAAGCTCCAGGGGAGGCTCCAGATATCCACACTGACGGATGTCTACGTTCGCGGGAGAAACATACACTTTCAGCACATACAACGGGGTATATAAAGGGTTAAACAAGGTATAACAAAACAGGCAAAACAATACATAAGAGTGGTGAGCTAGAGAGGCTGAAAATATAGTACATGCTTTAACAAATTCTTATATTTGAATAGGATATATACGGCTAAATTGAAATAAACTTTTATATCAAATTAAAGAAGAGATTCTAGAGATCAAAAATGAACTAATAAAAAGAATGTTTATAATTTTTTACCAAACATGTCAACCAACTCTCCTTAATTAAACAACTATCTATTTTTAATCCATGGAACCTCTCCAAGGTACTTTCATAAAAGAATAATTTTGTAAAATTATTGGAATTTTTTAATAAGTGCACTTATTCAAGTCACTTGAGAACTACTTTAAAGAATAAAAGGTAAATTAAAGAAACAAAACAAATATTTAACAAACATTTTAATTCTCATATGTTGTCAAAAATCACAGTTTAAAATAACTCTAAAACTAAAATTACTATCATTATACAGATTGTACAAAAAATTATACTATAAATTAATCACAACGAAAATGCTTGAAACATCATAAAACTGAGTAAAACTCAAAACACTTGAGAGCACCTAAAATAAAAACATCATGCCTTAAGGTGAGTAAAGAAACAAGAAACTAAATAAACGTCTAAAAGGGAGATAGTTGGTGATTGAGGGGGAGCTTCCTATGAATGGGTGTATTTTATGTCTGATGTTGGTTTTGGTGTCTGTATTTATATTTGATTAATTTTTTGTCTGTTTTGAGTTTATATTCTATTGGTGATATGGCCTTGAATTTTCAGTGACATAAAGCGGTTTTAGAAAAAGGCTGAAAATATATTGTGCCATTAGATCTTACGAAACAACTAATAAAAAAATCAAATATTATTTAAGGTTTGCACTAAAAATTAAATATACTAGGCCATTTTAAATTTTTCAATTTCCAATCTCACGTTATGATGGCCAGATATGTGACATGTCCGCAGTGTGTACAGTAGTCGAGTCGAACATCTTCTCCGTTGCAACATTTGTCACTGCGAGTTTGTGCTGAGCTGCGGCAGTAATGACCATGACCACCTCTTTTAATTCTACCACCAAATGTAAATTGAGGAGTGTTATTCGTTTCCTACAAGAAGAAGGGAATAATTGCAGCAGAAAATTCATCGGAGAATGTGCCATGTTTTAACGAGAAAATATCACGAGTGATGGTGTGTGTGAATTGCGTCAAAAGTTTAAAGATGAACCGACACGTCAAATTCAAGGATCAATTCAGGAAATGTCAAAGCTGAAGCCATTCAGCGAGTTTTGTGGGTGTCAGTCAACATTTTTGGCCACCCAGTGAGCACAAATCTTTTTGTAGCCTATATATTCTGAAACAATACAGAAATTAATAAGATTTTGACACTTCTGGAAATTCCAAAGACAAAGCATTTATTTTGAATTTACAGTTTTCTATAAGCACTTTGTAAATTTGTTCAACTAGACTGTCTGTAGTGACAGACTTGTGTCCTCAACCTCCTTCATCGTGCAAGTCAGTTTGGCTATCTTTTAAACTTTTTAAAAACCATCCACATACAACATTATCACTCATAATCTTTTTTCCATAAACATGGCACATACGCCAATAGATTTTTGGTGCACTATTCCCTTGCATTTGGCTGGAGAATCAATAGGGGGGACCTTTATTTGACTGCAACTAATTACTTGAACTTGGTAGTGACAAATGTAGTGGGGAAGATGTGTAATCGACTATTGCCCTAACCGCAGACCTGCCACGTGTCTGGCTGCTGTCATGTCATCAGAGATTGAGAAAAAAAACGGCTCTTTTATTTTTATCAGTACTAAAATTTTGTATTTTATTTATCTGTCTATGAATTATGAACAATATTTTCTTCTGATAGGTGATAGTGATCTAATGTAGTGTGGTTTATACATGCCAATAATTGCTTGCTTTTATGAAACCAATCATTAAAAAATGTATATTATTGTTACTGATACCTACTGTTACATAAAAACATTTGAAATAAGTAATTTTTTGTGAGAAAAAATATTAGCTTTCACTTACTGTAGCCAAGTGATAGTTTTGTAGGAACATTGTTCAAGTTTTTTCAAGCATGACTTAACATCACTCAAGTGAATATTTTTTCTTGAAGTAATTATATAAATATACAAAGAAAGTGATACACTAAACATTGTCGGTATAAAATCTCTCGAAGAAAGCTTAGCAGAAGAAAACCTATTTAGAAAACGATGAAGACCAAACTAAAAATTGGCTGCCAAAATTGGAAACAACTCTACTGGAGGAAAACAAACTGTTGAAGAGACCAAAACTTTGAAACTGGAATCGAAACTCACCACAGCTGCAGAAGGAAAAGGCAGAGGGACTAGAAAAGAGGGAGAAATATGTACGTTAAAATTTGGAAGAACTCTTATACCAGAGTGGAGAAATACATAATAATCTGCTGAAAGGGGAAAAAAAAGATGCACATAGAAATGCAGCGGATCTTTGAGGAAAATGACACAGAAAACAAAATCAAATAATCAATGAATACAAAACAAAAAATTTACAAACTTTTGAGAAAAGACATATATGCTTTACAAAGAAACTTAAAGAAACATTTTAACATACAGAACAAGAATCTCTAAGCTAATAAAAACCTATGAAACTGAAACTCAATACTGACCCAAAACTCTGTACAAAACTTGAATACTCATACACCCCCCCCCCCCCCCCCCCCCCCCCCCGACTGACACACACACGTTTTTTAATAGAGTTGGGTGGCAAGTGAAATCAAAAACCATCTTTTGGAGGAGGCCATTTTTAAATCCTTAAAAGCGGAAAGTAAGTAAAGTTAAATTACGCCAGTGAAGAAGAAACTCAAATGACTCCAGTGGAGCAAAGAAACAAACTGCCTCCAAACAAAACTCCCCAAACCAGGACATTCAGGAAAAATAAATTTAGTATTTCTCTTCAGATGGCCAAAAGTAAAATCAATAAACACTCATAGCCATTCAAAAGCGACCACAAAAATGAAAACAAGACCTAACTGCAACCTACACACAATTTCTGTGCTAACACACAAAAGCTCGAAGAAGGTGGGGTTGAAATTTCTCTTGGAGAGAAAATCAAACAGATGAGGAAAAATTAACAAATTTAAACACAAATTAAAAGTTTATTTTGGGCAAGGGACCACACAGATGAATGCAAAAAGCCTAAAGCTATAGAAGAGAGGCTATGATGAAATGATTTCTTCAATAAACACATAGACTTTTACAAGGGTTTAAACAAAACATCAGTACCAGCTGAACTACAACTGGCAACCCAGCCCCTAGTGGGAAGAGATGGACTACACAAGCTCCAGAATCCGGCGCTTTTAGGTCATCTTTCATCCTCATCCACCAGAGAGCAACAAACCAAACTATACTGCAGTGGCAGAAGTTTTTATATTACTGATTCTGGGGAAGAACCAAAACACTCAAGGACTGTGGGACTTAAACACCCCAAACTGAAAATTGCATCCCAGAACAAAAAACCCATAACACCAATGGATCTTTTTTAGCTCCCCCTCACAGGAAATTCAGTCCCAAATACGACCATAACCCTATCTCTAAACCCAAACACAAAGCTCTCAAGGCACCCTTAGCTACAAGAATAAGAATTAACGATCTTCCATCAAAACACATGATAGAATCACTCCAATAAAATAGATAGACTCAATGCACACCTTTTTGATACCCTAAAACTGATATAGTAGTAATAGTGACTGATACATGGAGCAAAAAGTAAGAAACACTACAAAAATACAAGACTTATTCGGGTACACTCTAAAAACAGGATTTTTCGCAAAATCTCACCTGAAAGTTGGAGAATCCCGCCATATAATGTCCAAAACCACAATAATGTGAAAAAGCCGGCAATAAAATCAACATGAATAGAACACTCCAAATTGAAATGATATGTGGAGATAAGCTGCCTTGAAGAATAGCTTTTGGGAAAATCATTTCTTTACATTGTAGGTATCTTACAGAACACATGGTAAACCTAGAAACAGGGAGCTAGATGTCCCATCTAATGACTCTCCCTTGAAACCAGTCTCAGCAGAAAAACAACCCACAAAGCGTCTAATTGGCAGTGAAAAGACATTAAACATTGACTGCCTAAACAAGGGAGATGAATTTTTCCAAATGGATAAACACCTCTTAAAAACTGCTATGGACTGCGTAGGATCAATCTTCCACCAACCCGTTATTAACACATAGATTTTCAAAAGTTCCAATAGACGACATCTGCACCAACATATTCAGACACAGGAAAATCAATGCGGAAAGTTATAAACAGGACCGCCATTTTTAGATCACTCAACAGGCCAAACTGTGCACACTTTTCGAAGAGATAAAAGACAACTAAAGGCCTCTACTATAAAAAAAAGATGACTAATGAGCACAAGGGAAAACCCTTCGAGAAACTGAAAAGAACTTTACTGGCCAATGAAAACTGGTGAAAGATGTTTATAAATCCTTCAATGTAAACGAAGGCCTACAATAATTTTAGTCACACTCTCCAAGGGCATAGCACTAAGATCAAGCGTGCCCCTTAAGTTCAATTAAAAAAAAGAAATAAAAAAAGCAAAACAATTCCCCCCAAAGCGACCCAATACCCACTTCAAAATTTAAAACAGCAAAATTTTGCTGGGTGTCCCAAAAAATGGGCCCTATCGCAAGTGGGGGGGGGTAGAGGAGAGGAGAATAAAAGATATGCCTCACAAATTTTTAAAAAAAGGGGAATATGGGACTTAAACCTTAGAGAGCTGAGGAA
Organism: Homalodisca vitripennis; assembly: GCF_021130785.1. Taxonomy (NCBI): domain Eukaryota; kingdom Metazoa; phylum Arthropoda; class Insecta; order Hemiptera; family Cicadellidae; genus Homalodisca; species Homalodisca vitripennis. Next base: position 50,617 of record NW_025780732.1, read on the forward strand.
AACCCAGACAAATGCTAGAACCAAATTTTGGGAAAGCGGACAACAAAATCTAAAGCCATTTGGAATGTAATAAACACTGAAGCAAAGACAGCTGAGGGGAATCTAATTCGCTAACACGAACTCAAAAATTTAAAACCCCCGGAGAAGAAACAACAAACCCCCCCAAAGAAATTGACAGCACCACTATTCAATCAGTATTTTACATCTATCGCACAAAAGGGGAAAACTATAAAAAGTAAGCGGAATTAAACACGGAAAACTAATAAACCCCAGCCAATATTTAAACAGAAATGTGGCCGCATTTTTAATCATAACCCCCAGAAACAAACTGGGGGGATGAAATGATTAACACATAATAGGTGGTCATTTTGAAGACAAAGAAACTCACCGGATATGATTGACATTTCATAAAAAAATTTTGAAGGGGTTGTGTGAGAATGAACTGGCCCCAACCCCCTCTTGGTAGATATTGTCAACCAAAGTCATTTAGAACAGGAGTCTTTCCCTTCTGCCCTTAAAAAAATTGAAAAAAAAGTGTTCCCAAAAAATTTTTTCAAAAAAAAGGAAACAACAACTGGAGCAGCCTAATTTACCGGGGCCACCTTTTCTTCATTTTCCAAAAACCTTTTTCCCAAACAATAATAGGAAAAAATTAGTTTTTAACAAAACGATTTTTGATCAAACCTCAACACATTTCAACTTTTATACACACCAATTTCAACATGGCTTATCTCACAGGATAATCCACAACTAAAACCGCCCTCAAAATTTAATCTGGGGTTTGAGTTCCCATACTTGACCAAAACTGAAGAAAGGGAAAAACACCGCTACAGTCAATACTACTGGACCTTTTACAGCAGAGCCCCTTTGGTCTGTTCTGTGATAATGAACATCTTCTTTCAAAGCTTTTACTACCCTTTGGGGAATTTCAAGGCTCTCATTCCAAGGTCATGGTTCACAAAGCTACCTGACTCGAAAGGATACAAAAAGTTGCAATAAAAACCTGTACAAAATGGAAAGAAACAAATAAAGTAAAAAATTCTGATGCAAAAACCCAAAAAACCCAGGAGGAGTCCCCCCCAAGGCTATGTTTTCGGCCCTATACTCTTTATCCTGTTTTTTTCTAACGACCCTTTTCCCACCAAATTCATTCAACATACAGTGAATACATCATGTATGCTGAATGACACTGTACTGCTACTTGGAAGACCCAGACCAGAACATTTGGATATAGAAGCTTTGTGGCCTTTAAAACATGGCAATATAGTACTGGGCCCCCACAATAACGACCTGGTTGTTAACGAAACTAAGGACAACCAGCCAACTAATACCTGGGATGACAAAAACAAGATGTATCAGGGACTACCCGACCTTGAAGAAAAATTTTCTATCTTGGTCGCATACCTAGGGAGTTATCTTTGGGGGGACAACAAGCTATCCTGGTGACTCTTGTGGGATTACTCTCTGGGCGTAGATTAGCTTCCAGGACTACGTAATACGAGAAATTTTTAAGAACACCAGTGACATCGATAGTGCCCAAAAATAGGCTTCCACGGCCCACTGTTTGGAGTTACTCATCTTCGCTAGGGGATTGCAGTGTGGGGAGGAACCCCCACAAGTGGGAAAAATTTTGCAGCGAGTACTTGGGGCAAAAAAATGAGCAGTTAGGGGAAAGCCTTAAAGGGGTTTGGGAAAAACCGAAAGGAGCATCCTGCAGAGAAGCCCCCTTTCCGAGAACTCAAAAATCTATGACAGTAATTCAAAAACCCTCTATTATATCCTAGTATTAGAATCCTACCGCTCACATCAAAATGCCATCAACAGTGAGAAGCGGAGTACTAATTCACCAGTACAATTACTAAGAAATGCTACTAACTACTGCCTTTTCCCCCCAGTACATACCCAAGCCTCAATGGAAAAAAAAAAGAAACCAGGCTACATCGGTGCGAAGATCTGGAATTTCCAAAACTACCAGAAGCCCTCAACCGCTGCGAAGGTTTTTTTAGAAAAGTTCTGCGTGCCTGGGCTGCAAGACAACCCATTCTACTCCGTCAATGAGTTCTTTTTGGGGAATGGGGGAAGACCACAGAAACACCCCCTTTTTGTGTAAAACTTTTTGATTCTTGTTAGTCTATGTAATAACGAAATGTATTATTATGTAATATTAACGCAACTGCTGAATTTTAAAGATCATTGTAAAATAAAGGGAGTTTCTGAAACTTTGGACTTATGAAGAAAACATTTCTTTTTTTTATAAAGTTCTAGACAAAACTGTCTGTTCTATATCTTTTATTGAATGTAGGGCTGGATAAGGGGACACCGTGGTCTGTGACCCAAAGGGGGCCCTGCAAAATTACGATGCCATATATGTTTTTTTATATCTTAGAAAAATGGTACTATATATAAATTTTATAGTCTCACATGGATTTTCATTATATCTTAAAAAAGTATGCATATAATAAAAATCAAGTTCAAGAAATTTTGAAAATGGAGATAATATTAGTTGTCTATAACATTTTTTTGTTTTTTATAATGTTAAAAACTATACTGGAAATTTACATAGTGAGGGAAAAAATATATTGATAATTTTAGTTATTTTACAACAATGTTTTTTACTCTTAGGTGTTTAAGAAAAAATTTGTAAATATTTATTCAAGTTAATATTATAATTTTATTACATTCTTTCTTATTAAATGTTATTTTGCTCTAGAAAAAGATAAAATTATGTTTTACATTTTGTTTTTTTATCTTAACTATTTAGATACACTAAATTTAATTTTTAAACTTGATTTTTATTTAAAAACCCCCATATATATTGGTTTTTGTAATCTAAATCACTAAGTGTTAGTTTTTATGCATCAATTTGGGGAATAATTCCCCAAAACTATAAACCCTATAGTTATAAACTAGAAGTAAATAAATAATAATTTGTTTTTTCCTACTGGTTGGTGTAATTTTTGACAACTCTTTAAATCAGTATCTATAGCCAACTGTTTAATACATAAAGGGAAAAAAAATTATTTTAAAGCTGTTAGATTGTAAAAACCTCACAGGGGATAATAGTGATGTAGATTAACTGCTTGGCTTAACAAACATGGTATGTTACACTCTTGCATTGCTTTTCATGTTCATGTGCATTCTCTAAACCCTTCAGTTTCTTTACTCATCCCTTCAGCCAAAATTATTCATCCAGGCAAATAAATACTATCTTAAATAAAACTACCAAAAAAAAATGGACCCAAAACTTTGTAACCCTGTAAACAATGTAAATAGTTCACACACTTTAGAATTTAGAAAGCTAAATTACTATATAACAACAAAAACATCACATAGAAAGCAATTTATGAAATATATTCTGCTTAAATTTTACCACACTTCTATAAAAATAAAAACTCTTTAAAAATTTTTAAAAACTCAGATGTGTTGAAAGTTTTTACAAACATATAAAATTGTGTTAAATACATTGGGCAAACATTTTCCTTATGTTACAAAATTTTGTTTTAAAAAATTTTATATATGAGTAAATTTTTACCTTAAAAATTTATTTTTAAAGATAAACATGCTACCACAAAATGCTTTCAAAATAGATAAAATTACTGCAAACTTTTTTTGGGGGTTTACTTATCCAATATAAATTTTTGTTGCACAAATCATATATCATTTTTCAATATAAAAAATATTTTTGCATGTAAAAATAGTTTAAAATTTCATACATGCCAGAATTTGCCCACATATTTTTAGATATCTTCTAGAAATATAAAGGAGGATCAATGTTTTAAAAAAGTACACTTTAACTTTAGTGAGCAGTTTAAAAAAGTAGTTTTCAATAATTTTAACTAATTTTTTCACAATAAACTACCTGCATGATCTATTTTGTGGATGCTATCCCTCAAAATCAGAAATTTTTTCAATAAATGGAACTTCTAAGCCAAAAATGGTTTACCTCTGCTGCTCAATTTAAATTCTGGGGCTATTTTTTATGGAAAAGTATTTGTTAGTAGGTCTTTTAACTAGGTTGAATTTCATTGAATTTTGTTTTAAATTTTTTTAAAACAGTAAGGTCCTTTTCACTGGAATATCTTTGCGGATAGCAGAAAGTGACACAAAAGCCATTGAATTGTTAATTACTATAGCCTAAAATTTCTTTTCAAAATTCCCCTTTTTACAAAATTATTTTTTTTTAGTTTGACATTTACATATAGTTGTGGGTTTTAAAAACAATAAATTATTCCATTATGGACAACATATGTCCTGGTTTGTAAACCTCCTCTTGTGAAAAAAATGAAAGGCCCACACAATGTATGCAGAGTGTTGTTCAAAAGACCAGAAAGGGTTATGATAAAACAACATTTTAATTAATTTTCCAATTTGTCTTCGAAAAAGCTGGTAATCATTAAAAAACCATCATGTGGGATTGTTTTGAGAAAAATTTTTAATTAGTCTGTAATCTGGATTTCGTATATCCCGTGAATTAACAAACCCCACTCTCCGGGGGTCTTGTATTCCCCCCTGTTCGGCCTAGCACCCAAGATTAAAAAAAGGTGAATTTTACAAGAAATTTGATTTTTTAAAAATTCATTTAAACAAATTTGGCATAGTTAATCTACAACAAAACATTTTCGCCCAAACAAAAAATTTAAAACCCCTTTTTTGTTAATATTAGTAAACATACATAATTCTTTCCCCTTTAGACAAAAATCACATGAATTCAGATTTCACAGCGCTTTCAGATATACCAGCGGGCTCATTAAAATGAATTCATTAACAGATTTTAAAAAAATTCCCCCATTAGACACCATAGAAGGAATCAAGTGGTTTGTGGCATTGCCAGAAGGGATTTCCTAATTTTAAAATATTAATGATTAAATTTTAAAAAAAATATTGTTTAAAACACAAAACCCATGGTCTTATCTACTTCTACACTAGAACCAAAACAAAAGTGAACATTAGGTCTCCCCCAATTTTAATAATTGGTTTGTTAATGACAAATCTTGGAAAAACCAAAATTTATTACAAAAATGGAAAAAATTATATTTGTTATCATAATACTTTTTTGAGTAGTAAACTTGGTTTAGTAGTTTGGTGCAATCCAAAAAGGCAGGGAATTTTAATAAGTCGCAAATATTTTAAAGCACATTGAAAGAGCTATGGAACCCCGTTTACGCCATGGTGCCAAGAGCTTGTTCGTTTTAAAAGGGGGGTTGTATGTACTGTAATTTTATTAATAATTCCTAAAAGCCTAAAAAGATTTTCTGGCCAGAGCAAAATACAAAGTATTTCGAAAAAGTTTGGAAATCTTCAAAATTTAAAGAGTATGTTGCCGGTGCATAAATGAGATTAAAAAAAAAAAACTGAAATTTTAACCCCTTCCCAAAATTTTTAAAAAAAAAAAATATCTTAAAAATATCTTTTTAAGTGGTTTTTTTTTTTTTTAAAAATTTTTAAAAAATCAAAATTTTAAAAATTTTTAAAAGGGGATCAGAGAGAAAAAGAGGAAAAACCCCCTTTAAAAACCCCAAGAAGACCGTGGTCTAAAGGTTTTTGGTGTCCAAATTCAACCTGCTAACATGGTTTTTTGGTTTTGGCCCCCATTTTTTTTTATTGGCCTCTCTTTTTGGCCAATAAAATCCAGTAACATAGTGAATTTTCCCAAAAAATTGAGCCTATTTTTAGGGTTTTTCTTGGTTTTTAATAAAAATTTTTAGAAAGTCCAATGGGAAATCTAAAATTAACCACAAAAACTTATCAAATTAAATTTTTTTTTATATATTCATACCAACAAAAAGTAGACCAATTAATATTTTTATTAAGTCTTTAAATCAATGAAGTGGTTTTCTTAATAAAAAAAGGTTAGCGAAGAGGAAAAAACTTAGTACGGGGAAGGTTTTTTGGTTGCGGCCCCAAAACTACGCGGTAAACCCCCCTTAAAGTGGGGGCATCTATTATGTAAAAATAAAATTTAAATTTTTTAAAAATTTAAAGTTTCTGGTTTTGGTTTTTGGTTTTTTTGTAAGGGATTGCTATTTTTTTTTCTGTTTTTTTAACTTATTATTTTATGTGTGTATAGAACCCCCCTTTGAGTTTATGTTTTTTATTGTTAACTGGCTATTTTAAAAAAGAGTATTTTTATTTCCTCATAATTTTTTTCATTAGTGGGGGGTGATTCAGTATTTTGTAAATTATTGAGGTCTTAATTTATATAACAAAAATAACCCCCTCGGGGAAATTTGCCTAGATAAATTTTTTCAGATGTGGTAAAAATCTTGTTCTTTTGTTTACTAGAGCAAATGTAATATTGCCATGCTGGTATATGAAAATAAATTTTTTTTTCATATTTTAAAAAAATTTTATTTTAAAAAAGCATTGTCCCCAAGGGGGCCCCCGCCCCCCAACAAATCTAAAAATTCTGGGTTTTTTTAAAAAAAATGGGGTTTTTAAAAAAAAAATTTAAAAAATTTTTTTAATGAACAATTTTAAAAGCAAACCCTTTTTATACTTTTTTTAAAATTTTAAAAAGGGGGGGGAAAGGGGAAAAACACAAACCAAAATGAAAAAAGGGGTTTTTAAAAATTTGGCCCCAAAAAAACCCCCGGAGGAAAAATTTAGATACATCAACCCCGGGGGTTTTTTTTAATTTTCACCAAAAGGGGGAACCCTTTTAAAAAAATCTTGCAGGGGAAAAAAACCCAATGAAAAAAAAATTTTTAAATAAAAAAACAGAATGTAGTTCAAACCCAAAAGTTGCCCAAAGCCCCAGCCCCGGGTGGTTTTTTTGGGGGTAGTCCCTGGAAGAAACATTTCACATACAAAAAGAAACAACAACCCCTTTAAAATAAACTTTATATCTCAGTGGGGGGTGCAAAAAGGGGAAAAATTTTTTAAATTTTTTATCAGATAAAAATAAATGGCTCACTAAAAAATTTTTTTTAAAAATCATGCCCTTTTTTAATTTTTTTTGGGTTTAAAAAAATTTTATCAACTGAGTCAAAATTTTTTTAAAAAAGTGGGAAAAATTTAAAACTTTAAAACCCCCCTTTTAAATTTTTGTTTAAGAAAAAAAAATTTCGTGCTTGAGTATACTCCACATAGATTTGGGTACCCCTCTAAAAAAAAAGATTGATGTCAAAGAATTTTTAAAAATTTTTTGGGGTTTTAAAAATGTATTAATTTATCTTACATTTACATTTTAAAATTTTTTTATAGAAGCAACCCCACAAACCGGCCCCCTTTTTTTTAAATAAAAAAAAAAACGAAACATTGTTCAAGATCATAACCCCCCGTTTCCTTCTTGGAAAACCCACTTTTTTTGGACGGTGACAGTGAAAAACGAGGAGTCTTTATTTCACAACTAAAAAACCCCCCAAAAAACCCCTTTTTTAGAGTCCCTGAGTGCCCCTTTCCCCCCCCATGCACACCCAAACCCTTGTGTCTCACCTTACGGCAGAGTTTAAGCGGTTTAAAGGGGTTTTTAAATGATCACTGACATATATTTAAAACTATTAATTTTAAAAAATTTACTTAAAAATGGTTTTTTATAATAAAATCACCGGGGGAAAAAAAGGGTAAAAACAAATTTTAAAACCCTTTTTTGTCCAAAAAAAGAGTCAAAAAAAAACCCCCAAAAAAAATAAATTTTTTTTTTTTAAAAAGCTTTTAAAAATTTTTTAAATACCTAAATGAAATAAATAACAAAATTACCCAAAAAAAAAAAAACCCCCTTTTGGGAAAAAAATTTTTGCTCTTTAAAAAAAAAAAATAAAAAAAGCTTTTTAATTAAAAAAGTTTTGGGGGGGGGGAAAAAACCCCGAAAAACCCAAATTTTCCCGAAAATTTTTGGGTTTTTCCCCTGTCTTTTTCCCCTTTTTTTTAAAATTTTTTTAACAATTTTAAACCCTTTTTGAATAAGAAAACAAAGGTTCTTTTTTTTTTTTTTGTGAATATGGAGGTTTTAAAAATTTTTGACGATAAAAAAACCCTTTCCCTTTGGGTTTAAAAAAAATTTTTTTAAAAATTTAGAAAAATTTTTTTTAAATATTATTTATTTTTTTTTAAAATTATAATGAAAATCAAAAAAAGTAATTTTAACTTTAGTTTTTTTTGTTTTATTTTTTTGAATTTTTTTTTCAAAATTTAAAAATTTTAAAAATCTTTTTCTATCCCCCAGAAACCAAATTACAGTTTATTTACCCCATTCTTTTCCCCCTTTACCTTTTTTAAAAGTGTTATTAAAAAATTTTTTAGTTTTCAGAACTCTTAGTTATGATAACATAAAACTTTTGGGAAAAATTGCCCCAAAAACCCCCTTTTTCCCCAAAAAAACCCAAAAAACCCAAAAATTTTGTTTTTAATTTTTGTACGGTTTTTTATCAATAAAAAAACTAAATTCAATGATGTTACAAAAGTCCCTCATAAAACTAATTTTAAAAAATATTTTTAATAACTGTAAAAAAAAATTGAAGGGTTTGCCACTTTTAATGCAATTACTTTTTTTAAAGGGACGGGGTTTTTAGTAGGGGGTATTTTTCGTTTAAATTTAAAATACCAATACTTTTAAAAGGATTTATTAAGTAAAAATTTAAAACATTTTTTAAAGCTATTTTTTAAAGGGAAAAAAAAACAAAAATTTACAGGAAAAAAAGTTCTTTTAATTCCAAGTTTTCTAAAATTTTTTTTTCCCCTGTTTTTTAAAAATTTTTTTAAAAAAATTGAATTTTAAATTTTTAAAATCATGAATCAATAAATAAGTATTACTTCAAAAAAATTTTTTTCCTTTTTAAAGGTTTTTCTAAAAAATTGGAAAAAAGGGAATGTTTTACCCGGGCTAATTTCTTCCGTAAATCAGCTCACCCTTTTTCCCATTCCTTAAAAAAAAATTTTTAAATTTTTGAGTGATCAACAAAAAAAAATTTAAATAGAGTCGATTTTTTTACTGCCTTCTGTGTTTAAAAAAGGGGGGGAAATTTTAAAAAGGTGGGAGAGAATCGTCCAAAATTAAAAAAGGTTTTTTAAAGGGAAAAAAAAAATTTTTTTGGCCAATTCTGGAGATTCTACAAAAAGTCGGAACTAGGGGGGGTTTTAAAATTTTTTTTTGGGGTTTTATCCCCTGTATCAATTTTTTTTGTAAACCCGATTAATCTAGGGGGGTTTTTTTTTGGGTTTAAATTTTTAAAAAAAAAAATTGGGGATTTCACCCCAAAATTCCCCTTAAAAAAAAAATTTTAGGTCTAATCTTAAAAATATTTTCCAAAAATTTTTTTAAATTTATTTAAAGATTTTTTTTAAAAAGTGGGTTTTTAAATAATGTTAAAAAGTTCCAGAATTTTTTCCATTTTTAAGTACAAAATTTTTGTTAACTTTTCTATCAAAAAAAAAAAAATTTAAAAAAACCATTTTTTATTCAATCAAAAATGCTTTAAAAAGTTAAAACAATATAATAAAACCCCCCCTTTAAAAAAAAATTGTAATTTTAAATTTTTTTTTTTGCAAAAAAAATAAAAAATAAAAAAATTTAAAAAAGTAAAAGTTTTCCATCTTTCATTGAATTAGAAAATTTTTAACCCCTAGTTTCCTTTTTAATGTTTCAGATTTTTAAATTTTTTGCTTCTTTAAAAAAAAAACCAATTTAAAAGCCCCAAATTTATTTTTTAAAAAAGAAACATAAAAAAAACAACAAAAATCAAGACCTTTTTAAAGGGGGTTTAGATCAAATTACTGGGACGGGTTTGTATATAAGAGCACTTTAAAGGGGTTTTGTCCACTGCCCCCCTACAGCCTTGGGGGGAAAAAGTTTTCTTGTTTTTCATCCCCCTGAATCTGCTCACTAAATTTTAAAAACCCCTCTTTTTGGGGGTTTGGGGGAAAAAGAACCAAAAAAAAGTTTTAATTAAAAAAAAAATTCAAAAGGGCCCCCAAAATTTCTCCCCAAAACCTTTTGTGATCCCCTTTACATATTAAGAAACCAAGAGTTTTTTTGGGCCCTTTTTTTTTAACGGGAATTGGGGGGGATTCCCCAAAAAAAATTTTATAAAAAGGGAAATTCTTCAAAGTAGTTTTTGACACCCTTTTTGGAAAGGGGGAAAAAATTTTTAACTTTTTTTAAAAATTTTTTAAAAAATTTTAAACTCTTTTTTTTTTTTTAAAAATCCCCGGGGAAAATTTTAAAAAAAATTTTTTCATAACAAAAAAAAAAACTTTTTATATTTTTTTGTAAAAAAAAATTACCACCTGATTTAACAGTAACTCCCCAAAGGGGATTATTTGAAACCCCATTGTTTTTTGTTGGCAGGGCCTTCCAAAAAACTTTTTCTGATGAAAAAAAAATGATCAAATTGTTCCTAAAAAAAAAAGCTGGGGTAGGGGGGTTTAAAAAAATTTTTTCCCCCTTTTTGGGGAGGGGGTCCCTCATCAATAAAAAAAAATTTTTCGATAAATTTTTTCATTAAATAAAAATTTTCCCTAGAAACACTTCTTGAAATTTTTGGGGGAAACCCCCCCTTTCTAAAAAAAAAAAATGTCCCAAAATTTTTTTTTTTTATGTTTTTATTCCCCCCTCTGGCCCCCCCAAAGAAAAGTTTTTGGGGAAAATTTTTGAAAAACTCCCCCCAAAATTTAAAAAAATCACCCTTTAACACTGAAAAAATTTTGTCCCTACCCCTTTACCTCCTTTTCCCCCCCAACAAATTTTTTTTGGGGAATTTTAACCCGGCCCCTTTTCCCCCTTTTTCGAAAAAAATAAAAACAAAACAAATAACAAATTTTCATTTTTTTCACAAAGATGGGGAAAATTTTTTTTTTTTCCGGGGAATTTGAAAATTTTTTTATTTAAAAGATTATTAAAAAAAACCCCAATTTTTTTAAAAATTTTTTGCGGGGGGGGCTAACAGTTTTAGGGGACATTTCGCAAGCTTTGGGGGAAAACCCCCCCGCAACCCCCCGGGGAAATTTTTAAAAAAAAATTTACAAATACCTCAAAATTTTTTTTTTAAATCTAATTTATGGTAGAGTCACTTTTTTAAACCCCGGGGGAAATGATTATGGAAAGGGAGGTATAGCTTAAAAAAAATTTCCCATTAGGTAATACTTTTGGGGTTTTTTAAACTGTTTTGGGGGCCCCCCTTGCCCGGGGGGGGTTTTTTTATATTTTTTGGTTTTTTTTTATGGGGTTTTTTTTACAGAGATTGGGGATTTGTATAAATATTGCAAAAAAATTTATTTTTTTGGGCTTTTTATTTTTTTAGGGGGGAACCCTTTTTCCCCAAATTTTTTTTTAAAATTTTAGTCCAATTGTAAGTTTTTTTTCCCCCTTAACATCATGCACAAACGAAAAACGGGGTTTTTTTAAATTTTTTCCACCACCTGGGAAAAAACCCCCCGGGCCCGTTTTTCCCCCCTTTTTTTTACCATATACAATATATTAAAACCCCCTTACAAACCTTCCCCAAAAACCCAGATTTTTCTTTCCAAATAAAATAAAAATGGGCCCCGCTTTTTTCGAATTTTTTGGAAAAGGGGGTTGAATTGGGCATTTTTTTTTAAAAAAAATTTTTCGCATTGACAGTTTCTCAACATACTGCCTTTAAAACCCCCTCATTACTGAAAAGGAGGAATCAAGCTACACAAACATTTTTGTTTAAAAGGGGCCCCAAAAAAAAAATTCCCCCTTTTTCGTTTTTTGGGCCCCAAAACACTTTCCCCTTTCCCCCAAATTCACTCCCCCTTTTTTGACAAAAATTGTTCCAATTTTTTCCGTACCTAAAGGGATTTTGCAAAATGAAAACCCCCAAATAAAAAATTAACTTAGAAAAAAGAAAAAAAAAACCGGGACAAGGGGTTTTTTGTAACAAAGCCCCAAAACCCCCCCCCCAAAAAGGGCCCCCGGGAAAAAAAAGATTAAGAAGAAATTTTCCTTTTTTTTTTTCTGTCCTGTTTATAATTTTGCCGAGTCCCTTTTTAAAACTTTAATTTTTTCTTCATTTAAGTTTTTAAAAAAAATTAAAAAAAAGGGGGTTTTTAATTTTTTTTTTTTTTTTCGGGGGCTTGTACCCGCCGGGGGGGTTAAAAGGCCCAAACCCCCCCCCCCTTTCCCGATGAAAAAATTTTCCCCTTTTTAAAAAATTTAAAAAAACTAAAAAAATTTTATTGTACCCCCCATTGGATCGGGCCGCTTACAGATGACCCCCGGGCCCTTTTTAAAACCCAGGGTGGTTTTTTGACCAAAAAAGGTTTTGCATTATTTCCCCAAAAAGTACAAAATGGGGGTTTAGGGTTTTCTTGTTGGAAAAATTTTTACTTAATTTGCTATCAATTGGATATTGTAAGGGAAATCGTTTTTTTTTTAAAAAAAAAAATTTTTAATTAAGATTCCTTTTTCTAAAAATTAAAAAAATTTTTTTTTGTCAAACCCCTGATCTTGAAAAAAACCCTTTTTTGGACAGCAACAGGTCCGGTCCCCCGATCCAACCGAGTTTGGGGGCCCCCCCTTTTTACCCCCCCTCCATGTTGACGACAAAGACCTCCACCCCGCCCCTTTTGCTGAGAGGGGTGGATTGGGGACAGGAAAGGGGTTTTGGGGAACCTTTCGGGGCATAGGTTTTACCCCTTTTTTCCCCTTTTGGGGAATTTTGGAGATAAATTCAAAAAATTTTTTAAATTTTTTTTCAGAAATCCCCAAAAAACAAAAGGTGAAAAAAAAACTAGTAGTTTAAATTTTTCCCTTTTTTAAACCCAAAAAAAATTTTTAAAAAATCACGGGGTTTTTTAAGTGCTTTTTAAAAAATTTTTAAAAATTTTTTTTTTTTAAATTTTATAAAAAAAAAGAAACTAAACATTCCTAAAATTTTAATTTTTGATTTTTTTTTATTTTTAACAATACAAAAAAAAAAAAATTTTTTTTTTTATTTTTAGCCCCTCTAATCCCCTTTGGGGATGGCTAATTGATTGGGAAAAAAAATTTTTAAAGAAATTGTGTTTTTTTTTGTAAGAAAAAATTTTTAGGCTACTAAATGCTGTCACAAAATTTTTGGGGGGAAAATAATACTTTTTAAAATTTTGTGTTTTCAATTAAAAAAAAATTATTTTTTGGGTTTGTAAATATTATTTTTTTTTGGGTTTAAGATACTACATGTCCCAAATAAAAAATTTTTTTTTTTAGAGGAAAAGTAAAAAAAAAAACCCCTAACCTTGACTTTAAAAAAAGTAAAAAGAAACTAAAAATTGGGGGCTAAATTTAAACCCAGGGGATTTATTTAAAATTTTGACAACAAAATTTCCCTTTTTAAAATTTCTGCCCCCAAAAAATTTTTAATTTTAAAATTAAAACCCAAAAAAATTCAAAAAATTTTTAAAATTTCCCCCAATTTTTTTTCAAAAATCTTAGAGAGTAAAAGATTTTTTCCTGTTTTTAAAATAGTTTAGTACCCAAAAAAAACTCAAAAAAACCAAAAATGTTCCCCCGATTTTTTTTAACGAGTTTCATGGCACTGGAGAGTTTTTTCCCCAAAACGGGAAGAAAAATTGGGTTGTTTTGGGCCCCTTTCTTTTTATAACGGGAACCTTTGGGCTCTGGCCCCCAAGGGAAAGGGGGGGTTGTCACATACCCCCCAAAATTTTTTGTCCACACCCCCAAAACCCCTTTTAAACCTTTTTCCCCCAGGGAAAACCCGCACCCCGGAAAAATGCATAAGGCCCCAGGAACAAAATAGCCAATTTTTTCAAAACCCCAAAATTAAAGTTTGAAAAAAAATTTTAAAAAAAATATTAATTAAGTAAATTTAAAATTTATCAGTAAAATAGTGGCTTGAAAATGCCATTTTCAGATCCCCTTTATAATCAAAGAAAAAAGGGTTTTAAAACTCCTAAGGGGGTTTTAAACCCCCCCAAAATAAAAAAAAACTCCCAAATGATCTTTTTAAAAAGTACCAGTTTTTTTTTTTAAAATTTTTGATACAGAAAACGTATTGTACCCAAAAAAAATTTGTCTATTGGTACATGGGTTTTTTTCTTTGCGCAGCATATTTTTTGATATTTTTTTTTAAAAAAATTTTTTAAATGCTAAGGGGAAAAAAAAAGTGAAAGAAAAAAAAAACATCAGGGAAATAATAATTTTTTTTTATCCAATAAAAATTTTTTTTATAACTTTTTTAAAAAAAAGGGTTCCCCCCCTTTACAACAAAAAAAAAACAATTATAAACAATAAACCTACATTAAATTTTAACCCCTTTGGGAACAAAGGGGAAAAACCAAAAAACCTTTCAGCACGTCCCCCCTGCATAGCCCATTTAGCTTTAAAAAGGGAAAAAACCTTTTTGGGGTTTGTATCAGCTGGGGAAAAGGGGGAAAACTAAAAATATAAAAAAAAAAAAATGAATTGGTTAAAATTTTTTAGTAAGGATTCGAAATTTTTGGGGGAAGTTTTTTTCCCCTTTTTTAAATTAAAACGGGTTTTTTTACGTAATAAAAAGGGGAAAATTGGGGGGATTGGGTATAAAAAAATGCCCTCTTTAAACATTTTACAAGTGGGATTGATTAACGTCTTTGCCATTTGGGCCCCCCCGTTGGAGGGTTTTTAAAGGGGGGTTTTTAAATTTTTGCCCCGGGAAAAAGACAACCCCAAAATTTTTTTTTTTTTTTAACTGCTTGTTCTTTTACAGCATTTTGGACCACTGAATTCCCCAAAAAATTTCATTGGGGGCTTAAGTTTCAAGACTAAATTTTTATTGTCATTTTAAAAGCCCAAAACAATACATATTATGCAATATAGACCCCAAAGTGTCAAACACATCATATTATATAGCCTACTTTAATATTAATCTTTAATTCTAGGCAACTGTTTATAGGACCAAAAATACCAGTATTGCCAGCCTTAGAAAACTAATAAACCAAATAATATAATGTGGAATTAAATTTATAAATATTTCAATTTTAAAAAAACAATAAAATCTTACAATAATAATTTAAAAAATCTATAAACATGTGCTAACCCAATCCTAAAACTCTTAAATTTTAACAATGGATTAAAAAAACTTATTGAGCTAATATCACAGGCAGGTAAATTAGATTAAAGGTGTGTAAATAGAGGTTTTAAGAGGGTAAATAGATAACGAGGGCTAGGGTAAGAGTAAAATAGATAAAGAATAAGCTAAAGCTTTCCTATCAGGGGGTTGTCCCCCTTTCTGGGGACACTCAGGTTCTTGTTAAATTTTTACATACTTTTTTTTATTAAATAAATAAAAAAAAAAAAAAAAAAAAAAATAAAAAACAAAGAAAGAAAAAAAACGACAATAAATGAACAAAAATATACAGACAAATAAATGATAACTTTCCCATTGATAGGTCTTTTCATATATCTTGCTTTTTAAAAACTTCCCCTCCAAAAGCAACCAGGTGTCTAACATATCTAACGAAAATTTTTTGGTGAATGTACTTTGCAATTAGGTTTGTGCTCTCTGAGAAAAAAGGGGGAAATATTAAATGGGAAGGAGTGGGGAACAATAAAACCAAACCTCAGAAGAGAGCGAGCAGCTAGGCTAATATAGGTAAAGGCTATACAATCAGTTCAAAATAGATCACTATAGGTAACTATGTTTTCAAATGGAACCCGAGCTTTTTACTATTTAGTTCAATACTGTTCTTAGGGTTAAACAGACATTCTTAAAAGGTTTATCCCAAGCTGCCTCCATGTTATCCCACTTTGCTCAAGATTTAGTGTTGTAAACAGACATAATTTTGTAACATGAACCTCATTATCACATTAAAACAACTAATGACATGGGGGAAGACAGACGGGATAATTTATGTTATTTAAAAACCCCTTATCCTAAAAAAAGAAAAACACAACACACAAACACAATGGGGATTTGACAGTAGACCTTTAGAGTCTAGAAACTTATTAATATCTAATAATAGACTTTCCCAAAACACCTCTTGTGTCTGTACCATTTAGCTTTAGAAAAATTTTCAAACAAATATAAAAATAATACTATATATATTATATTAATATATATTATTATATATTATATATATATTTATCCCTTTCCCCTTTTTAGCAAATCCAACCCCCTTATTTGTCAATTTAGGGCTAACAGCACTGACTATAGGTAACCCACCCCAACTCTCCCTTTAGATATTTGGTTCTATTTTATGAGCACTCTTTTTTCGTATGGAGTCAGTTACCACAGTCTAGCTGGACCTTCGGTTTCATAAAATATTTTCAACTTTGGGCTTTTCCCAGTATATTGCTTTCGGTATGGCTTTTTTTTTTTTTTTTTTTTTTTTTATTTTTGTTCTTTTTTTTTTTTTTTTTTTTTTTTTGTAAGATCTACAGGAAAATCCCCTACTACCTTTCTAGGATTGTTGGATGCGGGAGTACCAAGATGTGGATTTTTTCTCCCTTAAAAACCACTCTCCTGTTGTTTGTGTGGAGAATTTATTCTCAAGTAAAAAGGATGCTAAACTGCAAGGGGTTTGGGGTTTTCCCACAACCATTAGCAATTTCTCCCTGGCGGATAATCATTGGGGAAACCCAGCCCAAAGTTCTCACCACACCCTTTCTAAAAAGGTGTCTTCTGAGGTAGAAATCTCAGACAGGACCAATACTCTACCACTATAAAAAGTCAGGGAAGTGGGAGTTGGCAAAAAAAATAGGGAAAGTGGTGTCCCCATAGAGACCCCTGGAAGGAACAGGCAGTCGTTAAGGCATGTGGTTCTTTATGTAATGGTGATAGGCACTGGATGTTTTTCGGAGACCTTTTAAAAAAATGATTATCATGTCCTAATATTGGGCAATTTTACTGATTATTTTAATATAGGATATTTTTGCCGCATAATACAGTTTTGAGGATACGCTGATCATAAGTTTTCTCCTTTTCCTTTAAGTTGCAAACATCGTAATGGCCTTCTCAAGGACAGCATCTACAAAAGACGCGTGAGAAGTTTTATTTGCCTCATGCACTGTGATCAGATATCCTCCATGTGTTTTTTTTTATATTGCGAACACTATTTCTGATATACTTCAGAGAAGGAAAAATTTACGGAGGACAGTTCACATGCACTTACTTTTTAAAAAACTTTGGTGCAATAGTGGCACTGAAAAGAGCTGTTTTAAACATTTCTTAGGGCAGTAAACTTCTCATAGATAGGGAGACCTGTATTTCATTATCTAATGTAGCCTGTTACACAAGGGGTAGCATATTAACATACCCCAAAATGAGAAATATACAGTGCCAAACAAACGCCACCTTCTCCTCAACAAATTAAAAACAGGTCATTAAGATAATATTCAATAATATTTCATTCTTCATTACTGATATTTTTAAAATTTTTTTAAAATCACCTGGCCTTGTTCCATGATGCGTATCCTCACCGAAACTAAAAGGATCTCGTGTCCCCTTCAACATAAATTATATGAGGGAAACATTTCATCTCCAGGCAGATTTTGTATTTTTCTTCCAAGTTTTTCTAGAAACAGAAGAATATTTTACTACATTACATTATGGTGTCAAATATAAAAATGTTATTTATTTTTCTAGATTGAATGAGGAAAGAAAAACCCGACACTAATCTTATTGAGTTTTTATAAATAATGATTAAAAATGGGGTTTTTCCATTTTTTAAAAAAAGCTACAGCTATTATACAATAATTTATTTATTAAACTTTAAACAAGTGTACCAGGACCAAACCACAAATTTAAAACTTTATTTTTGCTGCTAAATAAATTTGCTTTATGATTAACAGTAAAAAACATCAGTTAACGGGAAATTTTAAAGGGGAGTCCAGTTCATTTTGGGGGGATACCCAAAACTTTGTATTATCCAAAATTACATAAAAAAAAATTATTAGCATGAGTACTTAAGGGGGAATTAAATTTCTGTGCAAAAATACGATATCCTTTTAAAAGTAAACTTTGAGAATGGTGGCAGGAGCAGGGGAAAATGACTAATGCAGTGGCATTTATTCTGCCGGTACAGTAGTAGGCCATTGGCTTGGCAACAGGTTGCGCAGCAGTTAGCGTGGGCAGGGGGATGGCATCGTTTCTAAAGAACACATTTATTTGCAAGGGCCAGTCGGCAACAGTGGAATGCATCACGCTCAGGATGCCGTAGAGTTTAGCACAGTGTTCTACTGTTTAAATATGAAACTATTTTGCTCGGTTTTATATTTATATAAACATTTTCCATTCATCAAAACTCTTTCAGATGACCCGAGTAAGGTTAAAAACCCAGGGTTTTACTGTATTTTATTCACTGACATTCAAGCATCACTTTTTAAATCTTGTATATTGATTTATTTTGTTTTACCTAAATTACATATATTCTTTGTTGGTAAAATATTTAAAATAAGTTACCTTGTCTTGCAATGTTGAGTAATTATAATTTCCCAAAAGGGGGATACTGTGCATCGATCGGACAGCGTTTTTTAAACCAATACCTAATGTTAATAACTTTCTTTTATCACTCACCTCTCTGTGGAGCCGTAAGTGTATGATTTAAATATCAGTAGTCAATGTGAATATTCACGTGTTTAAAATTTTGGGGCCAAGTGTTTCATTTAGGTGAGTGTTTTGGGGTCTCAGTGGTCTCAATCTTTTGACTTAAAGCCCTTTCTGAAATCTATTCACTTGCTGATAAAAAAACTGGGGTAAATCAGGCACCATGAAATGGGTACCAACATTCAGGCGAATTCATAGGGGTTTCTCATCTTGAGTTTTCGCTCCCCATGAATTCAGACTGTTGCCTGTAGTTTTACTGTGCCCGGAGGGGTTATCCATGAATTAAGATGTTGGTTTACAGATATGGGATATGCCTACCAATTGATCATCATTTATCTCAGGTGAAAAAATGGTGTTCTATTCTAACACATTCTATCAAACAGCTTTATGACCACTTGCCATCATGCACCAATGTGGAATTAGTTGTTTTTTCCACTAAAGAATTGCCATAATACATGTGGGAAGGGTTTTTTAAAACAGAATTTTGGTACAAGATCGTATTATGAGGTAAACACCTAATTTTTTTTAAATTAGTAAACATTTTTTCAAAAAACCAATTTTTTTTCTAACATGTATAAAAGCCTTCCTTAATTCAATTTTTTCTACATAGTTTCCACAAATGTGTACACTTGTAGCGGGAGATGACCAGCTTTTCTATGCATTCTCTCTTCATAAGAAACTTCTTACCCAATGATAATAATATATGTATCCAAAAGCATTTCACCTCAAACATTGGGTTTCAAAATGCGCTCGCCACTTAGTTCCACGTTTCATGTGTAGGGTAACAAGTGGCATTGGTTTGGTTGCCAAGTCCGGGTTGTATGGCAAGGTGATCAACTGCCCCCTCCCAAAATGGGAACAGCACATAGCAAAGCAATACCAAGTTTGCTTGGGTTTGTGAACACTAGTAAGCATTTTAGGAACCCACCTTGGATCGTTAGCTTATTATAACATAAGTAATTTAACAATTATGTACAGCAAAGAGTACATGAATTTTGTGGAATTCAGCTGGAAAAGCATTGTCACTGTTTTAAAACATTTTGTTCTCTTAAACTTTTCCAATCAATTCCTTTTACCAGATCAATGTTGACAGAAGAAGGGTTTCATTTCGCCCCTGAGTTCATCATGGACATTTGTTTGACCTTGATTTCGACTTGTTAGCAACATTCTAATTAATTTCTTCATCATTCCATCATTCACCACGTCGAATATCCAAAACATCTTTAAAACTGGCGATTTAATTTCAGGCGGGTTTCACATTACTTACATTAAAAAAGTGGAATTAACTGCAGGAAACCCTCATGTTGCAAGACATAGTAATTTTATTAACAACATTTTAATTGTGATTAAGCAAAGTTGAAAAACACAACTTAGTATAACCAAAAGAATACCAGTTGAGAGCCAGTGCAGAAGGTTTGAAGGAAGTTGTGCATGTGTGGAATGCCAGTTGACGGCTACAAATGAAATAGAGTTCTTACTTGACAAAAGTGTATGAAACCATGGGTTAAGTGATGAACAGCATACTGTACACCATCCAGCAGGTATGTCTTGATCCCTTCTGCCAGAGATATCTAGTGAGACTGAGCTTCTCTAGGGTCATGAGCTTGTGTGCCCACAGAACACACAAACAGCACTGACAGGAGAATATCTTGAATGGTCAGCCTGCAAGGTTGTGACCAGCTTGGTCCATGAGAGAGACTGATACCCACAGCACTCTGACACTGGCTCCCTCTTGCACTGACTGTAACAGAGATATAGTTTAAAACTACTACTTCCTTAGCGTCATGAGCTTGGTTGCACACAGATCACACGACAGCACTGACAGGAGATATCTTGAACTTGTCAGCCTGCAAGGTTGTGACCAGCTTTGTCCAGAGAAGAGACTGTTACCCACAGCACTCTTGACACTGGCTCCCATCTTGCATCTGACTGTAACAGAGAATCTAGTAAGGACTAAAACTTCCCTCGTGTCATGAGCTTGGTGCCCACAGAACACACGACAGCATGACAGGAGATATCTTGACCAGGTCATTTAATTTTTTATCACTAAATATTGTGTCAATTTCTTGTACTTAAAGAAGGTTAACATATCTGTACGATTTTTGCCAAGATCAATAGTTGGGTAAATATGTATACCACTTTAATGCATTTGCTTACCATAACCTCCCTAAATTCACAGGCTAAACAGACCATAACATTACACCTTAGTTCATTATTCTTCCCAAAGGACCTACGAGGAAGAACCACAATTAAAAACGGGGGAATTAATTCATTACATGTAAAACCATATACAAATGCACCTATATGGTTTTCTTGGATATTTATGTTTTTTTATTCGGCAGTTGTACTATATAATAATATTACTTAAATATGGATGTCACGTAAATCGATGGTGGCAATTTAAAAGGATTTTTCTGCATCTGATTATATGCCATCCCGGAGCTACTCAGTGATTAGATTCTAATACATATTTTCAATAGTAGACCAGTAGAATTAAATAAGCCATTTACCTTTTAATGGTGTCCATTGGCTGGGGGTTTAGAAGCAATTATACGGGGGGGAGGCTGGGGTGAAATTTAACCTGTCATGAGTAAAGAAAGCTGAACGTGCATATTCTTCTCTCTTGTTATTAGTAGATAAACATCTCAACATCCTCAAATCAACAATCAGTTTTAAGTAAAAACCATAATATACAGTATTAATTTACTTGGTGCTTTTATAATATGCATGGCACAAGCAAGTGTTTGCAGTATTTTCGAAAACTGTAAACAGTAACTTAATTAAACCATGTAATACATCAAGTGTTGAAGTGTGAAAAAGTATAGTTTAATCCACTACAGATATATCTTACAAATTATTAAAAAAAATCCCAAGTTTCACTTCCCATTCTAACATTATATTTAGTAGAATTCAGGAATTATCCAATACATAATTGTCATTCTTGTTGTTTTCAGTGTTTCTGTCATAGAATTGGCACAGCATTGATTTGTATATTGAAGAATTTTCAAAAATTGGTTTTACTTCTGTCCTCTTAGTTCATCTTGTGGAGAAAAATCGTTTCTAAACACATCTTACATTCCTTCTGTTTCTAGTTTGATTATAAAATGCCTTTTAATTCACCAGGCTCAATATTAAACAGGAAAATTGTAAACGAGTGGAAATCATCTTGGATTAGAGTAACCAACAAGATATGAATACAGACAAGACTCATCAAACCTTCTTTTTGTGCGGAGGTGAATATTTTATTCTTATTCATTTGGTCCAAGAATTTAAAAAAACATGGCTTTGCATTAGTCAGAGTGTTTTATGTCTATATCAGCGTGAACATCTTGTGATGATGGTTTAAGCCAAAATCCGTCTTATGGTGCAGCTTTAAAAATCAATCTGAGGGTTGATTCATTTTTTTAGAGAACATATTTACATATTTTATTTGTGACCCAGTTGTTATTTACTATTAACATACTAACTAATCAATCACCGTTAGAAGGAGAAAAGGAGATCTGAGAGTTGTCGTAGCGACCCCCGGCCCAAGCTATGATGGAGCCGCTGACTGCGGACCTCTGTTTGCTCCTCTGTTCCCACAACCACCTGACAGATCATGCCTTGAAATAGTGGCCTCATAGTCCTCACACCAGTCCCCGTAGGTTGACACCACTCTATGGGACACTGAAAAATCAAGACATTGTTATTCTATGTCAAATTTAAACAAAACATACTCAAAACATATATCTCTAAAAACACCAGTGTTGATGGTATAATATTTGTTTCTTTTGATTATATTCATGTTAAAATAATAACTTATTGCTTGATTCACTAATTGCAAAAATTATTCTCTACACAGTCAAACCCTCAGTAGGGGACTATAACGTTAGTATTCTTCTATACTGACAGGCTTTGTTATAGCTGGACTACAAGAGTTTTCCTTTTGAAACTGCTACAGAATACATATAGTTTATAAACTTTAAAATTTCTAGTTATTGCCTGTTAGTATATAACAATAATGTTACTAGAGGATTTGTTCACATGTCCATTTGTTTCGCTTTTGACCTGTTCTCAAATCTGAAAGAATATTGTTAATATTGTTAGAAAGTTTAGAGATGGAATTTGTATCATTAGGTCAATAAACTCACAGTCCAGCAAACTTTCCATCTACCACAGCTCTTTGCCGACTGCTTCAAAGAGAGTCTTCAGTGTCAAATTCAAACCATCTTATGTTTTGGGGCATTTTGTAAGATATATGAGTACTTACCTTTTGATGAAAACTAAAACGGTTTTAAAAATATTTGTATACACTATAAATGTAAGCAAATTGAAATACATGAACAATATTTAGGACAGAACAGTTGATGACATTAGAAATGCTCTTTAATTGATATTTCACAACTTTAGAGACCAAGGTGGGATTTTGTCACTACTTTAAAGACCAGCCAGCTGGGGCTTAGCCTGGAGGGATTTTCGAAATAAGTATAGACCTATATTCATCCAGAGAGCCTAAGAATGTCTATATAAATTTCAGCGCACTTTCGCATTTATAATATTGTTAGGATTAGAATTTGTAGATACAGTTTTGAGTAATTGTAACAAAAATAAAATCATCTGTTGTGGACAGTTCTAATAAGTAAGCTATGACAAAAAATCAAGTTAATTTTACAAACTCATAGTAATTCAAGTAACATTTAATTAAATAAATTAAAATTACTTTCATGATGGTTATTATTGCTCATATTTAAAAAATTTAACTATGGTAGATTTTAAATTTTTGTAGGCTGAGGTGTCCTGGCAGACCACAAAACAAAATTGTTAAAAGACGCATGCTACACGTACATGTACTTTATTATAGTGTTTTTAACACTCAAGCTTTAAGTTCAACCAGAAATTTATTTTTAAAGGACAAATATCTATCATAACGTAGCACCCTTAAAATTAGTGTTTGGGCTATTTTATACATATAACTGTCTCGTAACTACAGTTTAAAATGTGCAGGCACTTTTAAAACTTTTATCTTCTAAATTTAAGTTTTAAACAGATTAAATTTGTAACTAAACAAACAACTGCTCAAAATCCGCCTAGAGAACAAACAAAATTTCAATTTAAATCGGTCCAGCAGTTTAGGAGGAGTTCAGTGACAATTACACATGCACACAAGAAATATATAAGGATATGCTCAATATTCCCACAGTCCATGAATTCTTCAACGGAATAAAATTTCTTTCTTTTTGACCAGTCTGACAGCATTTTGTTTGAGTTTTTTTATTGGCAAAGTTTTTAAAGCACAGGGGAGCTTAATATACAGCTTGAGTTGCTGGTAGTTGTGATTTTTATAAAATTTCTCAAGTCTAATATTTGGAGAAAGTGATTAAATCATCTCTACATCTTGTGTCATAATCATGAAGAGTACTGTGAGTCACAAATTTGTTTAGGTTTTCTTTTCCGTAGACTACATTCTGAAGAATATAAATAGAGGCCAGAGTCAAAATTACTGGCTGGGTCCAGCAATAATTCTATTGGCCTTTCTTTGCCAAACAGACTCTCTTTGCAGCACTTGAATTTCCTCCAAAGACGAACCTCATAACACAGATGGTTATAGAATAAACCAGAATATGTCAATATAAGTGTATCATACGTGACACAAAACCTGAGCTTTCTTAGCAAAAATGTTACCCTTGACAGCTAAAATGTTGTCAACAAGAGCACTCCTAATTTAGTTTTGTATCGTATCAAGGAAAAAATTTCCAATAGTTTTACAGGTTTAAGCAAGCATTCATTCTCGTTATTTATTTGACTTCTTAATATAAATATGATATTCTCTGTTTTTTTTTCTTCGTATTTTAATAGTTTTTTTGCAAGAGTTACCAATTATTTGCTAATTCTAAGGGATGTTTTCAGTTGTGCCGTAACGTTAGGAAATGTTAACACCTGTACTAATCTTAGTATCGTCAGCATATAATTGAGGACAGAGATGGTAATCATTAACCCTAAAGTCATAAACAAAAAGGGCCCCAAAACAGAGCCCTGGAGAACTCCTGCAGTAACATTAAGGTAACCAGACTCAGTATTATTAACTCTAACCATCTGCTTTCTATTGCTGCTATTGTTTTAATGTTGGGAAGTGGTGGTTTAAACAATGGCAACAGAGTATCCATAAAACAAACTAAACATTATATCTACATCATCTACTCATAAAGTTTAGTCCAAGTCAACAATTATTTTAAAATATTTTCTTCAAGGGTTGATAATCTTTAATTAGGACAATAACGTTTTACTTCATGTTTGCTTAATATCTTTTTTTCCAAATTTTTTTTCAAAACTAAAATCACCGGCATGTAAACCAAAGCATCATGCACAAATCAAACTAATTAAAAACAATGTGGGTTCAGGTGGTAAAGTAACAGGGGAAGGTAAATTTATTCTGACTGGACGGGGGAAAGGCAGGCAGTGGAAATTATGAGCTAAGCAGTAGTGGGACTGATGGTAGTTCTTTGGAGCTACGGATTCAAGCAGTTGCGAATAAATGCAAGATAAGCAGCAGACACTCCATGATCCAAACACTAGACCATTTGAGTGGAATAATTATTTTTTTTTTAAATTAGTGACTGTTGGCTTTGAAAATATGTCATAATCGGGTCTTAGTCATAGTGAAATTCTTAACCTTAACACACATAAGCTATATCAATTAATCATGTAATAAACAAGATAGGAGTCACCACATTCCATGTCGCATAAACAGGCTTCACTGAAGTTAAATGCTAAAGCGTTAAATGCAAAAAATTTCATTATCGAGATGTCCCTGATACAGACATGCAATCGGGACAGGAAGAATATTGTACAGGCCCCCAGGCAGAAAGAAGAGAAAGTCTTCCAGCCTACTTAGTGACAGACTTCAATGACACTTAGCCAAATCCCCATGAATAAATATGCACTTTCATCCTAAGTACTCTTGTTTATTAAACAAATGAAGTGCAAAATTTTAAAGTGCATTTAAAGCTCAATTCATTCTTGAGACCAGAAAACAGAAATACACAGGCAGATAAACAGAAGGACAAACAGACCAATTTCACTAGACATCTTAGCGATAGCTAAGTAAAAATATACAACATTTCTATAGCTCAAACCATTCTCAAGATATCACCCTAAATTATTAGCTTTACTAATTCTCAGCAAAATCACATGCAGTGACGTGCACCATTGTCAAACTCAATGTCGCCTGATTCATCCTTTTGCATCAATTAAAAATAACCTAGAAATGCCAAATGTTTCAATGTTGAATGAAATAAAAAGTATGAAAACGTTAAAAAATTTGTTGAAAAGGGATAATTTTCAAAGCCAGAGTAAAATAGTACTTTTATATAACCCTACATTTGTTATAAAACATTTTATTTCAAAAATTAAGCATACAGTTTTTATTTTACTTTTACACACAATACAAAAAATGAACCCACACAATTATAATTATGGGAAAATATTTAACTCATCAAACACAAAGTTATTAAACCAAAAATATAAGCCACAACTTCATAGACAAATACACTTTGTTATGGTGTTTATAGCTCACTTGCATGATGACAGCTGGAATAAACTACATGGGTTACAGTTACATTTTGTTTGCATCAATTGAAAAACTTGTTTTGTAAATACAAGCATCTGTGATGATATTTTACTTTGTTGGAAAACTCTCAGACAACAAATTTATAAGCCATAATCAAATTTTTCTTCATGTTGAAATTTGTAATTGAAACAAAGGCTACACTTTGACTAGGGATAATACAAATGGCAGTTAAAAAGGAGTTTTTAATTGAAAAACATTTTAAGTCTCATTACAAAAGAATTTAAAAAAGTACAAATATATAAAGTTACAATTTATAAGTAGAAAATTAAACAACCAACAAACAACAAACTACTTACAATTTAGTACGTACATTATTAATAATAAAATGTACACAAAAAAACCTGCAAATTATACAAATAAAAAGGAAAGGAAAACCTCACAAAAGCAACTTATAAAAATGTTAGTAACATGAATACTGAACTACATCCATAGTTCGGAGCTCTAAATTTTTTCCCTGGATCCAGGCTTAACATATTCTGACTATATTTCTGGGAATATTTACTTAAAGCCCATTCATATTCCGGACTTGTTTTATTCTTGTTCTTAAGGGCTATTGGTTGTGAGGGCCTCTATACACTGTGCTACACAATGTTTGGCATTGGAGTTGTGAATTATATTTTTCTGTACAACATGTGTTGTGTCCTCTTATCTTAAAAACCTCCTTAGTTGATGAGCATGTGAAGGTGTCATTGTACATTGGTTTTATAGAACATGTTTTGCATTTTTTGTGTTTTTCCAATCAATGGACCCTATAAGATAGTTTTCAAAGGTAAGTTCTACTGATTTTCCTATTAAGCCTATATAAGGCCTACTAGTAACAAAGATAAAATAAAAGTAATTGTTGATAGATTGATTTTGTTACCATACTTATAGTTGAACAGTACAAAAATTGTAAATGTTCGAATGGTCTTTATGGTTTAAGTGGGCATTTTTATAGGTATGTATTGAATAGTCTCTGAGATTGATTCTATCCTAGGTTTGAAAAAACTCAATAATACTCACAAAGAGTATTACTATTGTCACATGCTGCAAACAGAGCTGTGTCTTAATACCGCAGATAGCTGATGAGATATGTTTATACTATTGGTGATTGGGCCAGGCCACAGCGGCAAAGTCAGCTCATTATAGCACATATTTCTATTTTGCCCCAGAGTCGTCTTGATAATATGTAGCAGATTGGATGAACATATTGATTAGATAAAATTAGTATGTAAGAACAACAAATTATATACATTTAGTTTTACAAACAAAAACTAATTTAATATGGCAACCAGTTGTAGCTGGAACTAGAACTCCAATATAATTTTAAAATCTCAGAGCATCTTTCTTACTATTTGGTCAGTTTAGTTTTACACAGATACACATATAAATGTATTTCAAGTTTTAAATTTTATTGACTGTAAAAATAAAGCCAGTTTGTAGCAATTGTAATATGGTGTACCTTGACACCAAGTTCTGCAGTGTTGTTGACAATTAACTCGAGTTGGTGGGAAGGCCTGTTTGCATAGCATGTGGGTAGCACTACTGCGCCGCCAGTACAGGCTGTAGTACAGCAGCCGCCCGCCCACACGAATGCTCCTGTTCCAGCAAGCTTGAACAGTGTACTGACAGTGTGATCGGCCAGGTCCAGAACCTGACAACAGTGATTCTACCTCCGGCTTGCTATAGTTCTCTTCCTGCAACACAAACACTAAATTCTCATTGTATTCATTTTTGTAGAATGGACATTACTGGTAACAATTTGAATGAATCAGTTACGCAATGTGAAATAGAGTGTAAACGTCAATTGTAATTGAAGCACAAATATCCAAATTATCATTTGATAATACAAGGTCTTCGAAAAAAGAATGCAGAGATTTTGAACGGCCGTTATTTAAAAAAACTAATAAAGATAACTAATTGATTAAAAGTCACATTGAAAGGAAATAGAAACAAATTTTGTTTTCATAACTTAAAAAGTTTTTGATGTGAGCTCCATTTGTTGCTCTGTGGCTGTCACAGTGGTATTAAATTTCTTGCAATTAGCAGGTTTAATCTGACGTCTTAAACTGTAGACATGAAGTCTCAGTGGTTTACGAATAACATTGTGGACTGTTAATTTTTGGTGTGTTTAACTGGAAGACTTCATCGGATAATACATTTTTTTTTTGGCTTCTGATGAACAATTTTTGGATTTTCTTCTGTTTTGTCATCATTTCTTTTTGGCAGGCCAGTTGAATGTCCTCTCAAACACACTTCCTGTGTCAACGAAACCAGTTTGCCGTGGTGGGAATTTTAAAATTCCAGGCTGACCGCCACAAGTTACTTGAAATTTGACGCTGCACACAACAATTGATTTCAATTTTGCGTACTACAAACCACACTGTTTCTTCTGTAGTGCCGTAAAACATTGTACTCGTGATGGGTGTCAGGTGTGTCAGTAACAGCAGCGGACTAGGTAACCGAGCAGCTGTTCTGCGCAAGCAATGTCACCGTTTCCGCCCATGCTACATGGAAAACAAAACTTAGTAATTTCAACTTCAATTTGAAATTCAAATAGTTTAATTATCTTGAATAATTTATAAGTAATTGCAGTTCAAAATCCTGGCATTTTTTTCTGAGACCCTGTATTTAGGATTAGAAAGTTACCTATAAAGACACACATGCCTGCTTCATGAGTCCATCCTGAATCATTGTGATCATTAGTACTCATGGTTTTTTGTATTTTATTGTAAAATAATGTATAAGCACTAAGTAAACTTAATGCAATAATTTGTATATCCTTGTTTATTGTAATTTGTCTGCTATATTCTCCTATTTTCTTGGTCCTAAAATTGTATCAATTTACATCTAATATCCCACATTACTGTAACATGGAATCACTGCAGTCAATGATTTTTGCGGCCTTGGAAAAATTGGATTTTGTATCTGTTAAAATATTGTATATGCCCTTTGTTATGGACATGAGCTCTCTGTGATCACCTGAAGTAGAAAACAGCCAAGATGTGCCTGATACAATGCCATAAGTTGTAGCATGACAAACATGGCTCTCCTGTTTTTTGTCTTACTTCCTATCATGCTACTCTTAATTGAAAAAGCTAATGCCATACATTAAATATATTGACTGCATTTTAAATGTTCTATTCCATTGCTTTTATGAGAAGTCAAAGAAGCAAAATTTAATTAAAACTTGAGTTTCATTAAACAAGATTTACATAAGACATATCTACAGAATACACACACACACTAATAAAAATTATTAGACAAATAACTAAAGTGGTTAATGCACATACCTTAGCTTGAGCCAGCAAAGCACAGACCCTGTTGTGTTTGGTTACTTCGATGC
The DNA here is from genome assembly GCF_021130785.1 of Homalodisca vitripennis. Classification (NCBI taxonomy): domain Eukaryota; kingdom Metazoa; phylum Arthropoda; class Insecta; order Hemiptera; family Cicadellidae; genus Homalodisca; species Homalodisca vitripennis. The sequence continues at coordinate 80,033 of NW_025780732.1, forward strand.
CACAGTGGAGAAAGATAGCTCTCAGCAGACTGGTGTGGTTCAAGCAAATCACACAGTTGTTGTGTAAAAGTGAGGGGAACTCGTTAAGTACTTGCCACACTACTGACAACAACAGCTCTGACTCTGCCACCATGTTACCTGTGACAAACAAATCTTATAGTTATTATTTAATTTAAAGTAAGTAGTAAATCCTTAACCAAAAGTATATTAAATTAATACTATTTACTGGAATAAGTTGACACTATTTAACACATTACAGAGTTGGCCTTGCTCCTAATATTCCAAGCCACTCACAACACTATACCTGAGGAGGGGGTGACAATGTCCAAAGGCGCACTCGTACAATTCCCGGGGATGATGTCCGAGCACTCTCCTTTCCCGGTAAACACAGTCAATTGCATACCGCTTAAATTGTGTGATAGACGGATTGTGAGCCAGGAACCTGGCAAACGGTAAACCGCAGGTTGTGGGGCAGCATCGCCACTCCCCCCCACCGTGTCATCACTGATACTGCAGCAGTAGGGAGTGGGGCAGCCCCACATGGCACTAGTAGTGGCGGCGACAGGCTCACAGCCCCATGTGTCTCCAGAACCTGAAAGCCAACTACATTTTAATACAGCTTTACAATAATTCTATTGATATTTCCTAAATTTGGAAAATATGAAGTTAACAATGGATATTAACAATCAGAAGGAAAATGGAGTTTGAAACATTCTATACAACAAAATTTATTAAGAAATAAGACAAATATTCTCAGTCTGTAAATTATATCAAATAGCTAAATAAACATTATAAATGTTAAATTTGTTAAGGTCGGTTTCTCAAATTATCTGATTTAATAATACTTTTAATATAGACTTTACCTGTTAAACTATAAAGTCAATTTATTTAATAATGTTATATTCAATTCAATTAAAAAGCAACATAATTTCTTTTTGCAGAAAACTTTACTCTTTCCTGAATGTACTAACCTTGCGTGTCTTCTCTACCACCTCTTGAAGCAGACTAATAAACCAGCGCCCTTTGCTCACAGACATGTCATAAGTAACATCTTGTGCTGTTGTCATTTTCTAAAGAAAACACACACACATACTTCATTTGTTCAATCTAGAGTAAAACTCATCATGGACTGAGTAAAGTTCAAGTTAATGTTTAACCGTTTTAAAAACTGTTTTGGAAATTATTTTCATGTTTACAAATATTATTAAAAAAAACCATTTAAATACTTATCAGCTGATTTCCCAGTTTAAATCCAAACTCTGCTGTCTAATTTTTATCAGTTAAGGTCATACTAGTGTGGATAATTACTTTGTTCTAAACATTTGTAATGTCTTGTTTTCCAAAACAATGTATCTTCCTGTTTTAGTTACATAGCTTCATCTAAATACCTCCACTGATTCAATCAGCAACAAACGTATCACACGTACATAGTGCGCACCACCCAAGAAATGTATTTTGGGGACATGTCCATTTTGACTGGTCCATGATACATGCACAGGAACTTGTTATCACATTGTACTGTCAATATTAGTTTTTTAATGTTGTGCAATAGGGCATTTAACACAATCTATGTGAAAATATATTTTTTATAAAATTTATTTTACTGACTTTCTTTTTCTAAAAAGTTGATTTGAGAGAAAAACCTTTTAGGCATTAGATTTTTATCTCTAAAATGTAGCTATTGTAGCATTTTTGTTCCTAATAATAAGTTACGCCTTTCATTTCATATATCCAGTGTGGCCACCCAAGCATATGGACGTGTGCTGTTCACATATTGTATCAGTGGCATAGTGATTGTTAGCCCTGCGTTAAGTGTGTCCACACCTTTAAAGGGCTGCAGTTGCTTGTTTACCAGTCGCACCCATCCTGATATTTTCCTACTTATTTCTTTCTTGTCTTTTATTTTTATTCCTGTAAAGTTTAGAATACTCAGTGAACAATCCATATTCAGATTGTTGATATTTTAATTATCAATGAATAATGATGTGGACAAATAAACAATCTATTAAATATACTTGTTTGTTGATATATAAAATGTGTTGATCAAAGACAATTCCATCAAAGATATGATAATCTTAGGTGCAAGCAATTTAAGCCTTAGTGAGAATTAGTGTTTTTGAAAACAATGTAATATTAAATAATGATAAAATTTACAATGCATGCATTTCAGAACAATATTTCATAGCAACATCACAGTAAAACATTTTGATTCAAATTTAAGATATGGAAGATAATTTTCACATTTAATTAGCAGTGTTAATTCTTTTTACTTTGTTATAAGTGTTTTAATGTAGACATTTGCCTCACAGTATATTGTCCATACATTAAATCTGTTCTCAGATATGAGATTGTTCTTTCAGACTCACAAAATAACACTAAAAAGATATTAATTACTCAAATAGAATTACGACTATTGTTTACAAACAAAATATTTAAAACATTTATTTAAAAATGTTAGTGTACAGTGGAACCTGTCAATGACGTCTCTCGCATATGTTTTCCCGCCTAAAACATTTAATTATAGTTTCACATCACCGAATAAAATCGGACTATTTAAGTGCACAAAAGCCCGCTTATAAAAATTTCCCACTTATACAGTGCCCATTTCGATACCTTTTCATTATTTATAATATTTGTGGTCCTGCAAATCACTGTTTTCAACACTCCTGTGCTATCTAACACTTGATGTACAAGGTTGCAGTGGCAGTGTTTGCAGGTCGGCGATCACTCCGCCACAGCTGCCGCTGCGCCGCAAGGGGTACACCAGGGGAGTGGGATGGGAGCTGGGCTGGGGGAAGGTGGAGAGGAGTGTGTCAAGGGGGGCATTGCAATGGTAGTGTCAAACTTGTGGTGGTAATTTTTGGTGTCACATGACGAGGATAGTGAGTCACAGTTGTTTTGCGAGCTGATGCACGCTAGAGTGAAGCTGTATCTTTCTGTGCATGTGCATGTGTAAACTTCTCTGCACTTTTCCTTTGCTCTCAGACAGAAGAAAATATACATGATTTTGGAGTCAATAGATGGTAGAAACTCTCGGGTTCCATATAAAGTTTTCCGCTTATAGTACTGATGCATGCCATCAAAACAAGAAAATGTTATAAGTAGGTTTCACTGTATTAACTGTTATTAACCTGTATATTTATGAACTTATAAAGTTTTATAACAACTAGTTTTATAAGTTGTGTTATAAGTGCGACTGGTAAACAAGCAACTACAGCCCTTTAAAGGTGTGAACACACTTAAACGCAGGGCTAACAATCACTATGCCACTGATACAATATGTGAACAGCACACGTCCGTATGCTTGGGTGGCCACACTGGATATATGAAATGAAAGACGTAACTTATTATTAGGAACAAAAATGCTACAATAGCTACATTTAGAGATAAAAAATCTAATGCCTAAAAGGTTTTTTCTCTCAAATCAACTTTTTAGAAAAAGAAAGTCAGTAAAAATAATTTCTTTTGATATCTTTTTCATGCCAACTTTTTTCGAACAATATTTTGGATAACAATGTTTTACCCATAAGCTGAAAAAAATAGGAAAGTAAGTGCTTTACAGGTAAGGTAATTACAAGTATTTTTTTATGCAAAGAAAGCAAATCATTTCTTTATACACTATTTATTAAATTTCTATTTTCATGGGAAGTGTTTTTATAAATCCAGTATGTCAGCCTGAACAGGCATCTTGGCGGACAAAAAATGAACAAACAATTCAAGTAACCAGTTTTTTTTTTTGTTTGTTTTTGTAAACAACCTGTTGTAATACATTTTTGATGGAGAATAACATCACAATAAATGTCAAATTACGTAAAACGTGATTACTATGTAACATTAGTGATTGAAATGAAATTATTAATTTAGTGAATATGGGAGTTTGTATAAATTGTAGGCCCTTATTACCAACATTACAACATGCCGATGGATCGGGCCTGCAGTTCTCAAAGGGTTAAACAAATAATTGATTCATGGTACTGACCTGGAATCAGTAAATAAATCAATGGACTTGAAAAACGTGCACCTGAAGTTAACTAAGCATTCTAATTATCAGATGTTATACAAATCTATGGATAAAAATTGAATGACTAAAGAAAAACCAATAAAGTCATTCCTTCTCTGTTTAAATCTTTACTTAAAGAAATAATTGCTAATCACCATTAGAGAAAAACATACTCTAAACTAGAATTGAAATTAAATAAAAGAACTCATGAACTCCATTGACAATGAATTCAACAATATCTATCAGAGCATTCTAAATAGATTTGAAAAACTCTCAGAATAAGAACATTTCTTTGATTATAAAAACTTACAAAAACAAAATATTATATATTCAATAACAAAAACACGGATGCAAAAAATACCAAAAATGTTTAAAAATCTGAAACACACTGTATTAAGTGAAACAGAAATAGCTGTTTTTATCCAAATCTTATGGCATATATTTTTTTGGCACCTGACGAAGAGGATAATATTCCAATCCTTGAAATGTAGTAATTTGAGTTTTATAACATATAACAATGGCAAATGTAGAAATCCTAGTATCCTTTTCAAATCATGCATCATCTTTTAACAAAATATTTTTTTATATTAATAGTCAGCAGCATAAGACAATTAGACTATTTTTATTGGGATATGATGTACAACACGGTACTGAATACAAAGGTACAGAAGCTTTGTCAGGTTAATAATTAAAACTAATTAGTTTAAGCATACATAGTTACATTAAACTGTCAGTTTTAGTATTACCACGAAATTCTGAAATTGTATAATAAGGTTATATAAACTGAATTTTGCTCAGTAGTTTAGTATTACGAGCTGGGTACTGAAATGTGAGTGACAATTGTTATAAGTATAGTTACACGTAAAATTAAAAAAACCTTTTCTATGACAAAGTTATGATGTCGGATCTAACAATTACCTGACTGAAGCAGGAGGCGACTAGGTACTTGTACAGTTTGCTTTGAGGGTTGTTGAGAGTGTGTCTCAGCAGTTCCTGGAGCTCCCTCTCCTCGAACTGTGGAGGTGGAAGCAAGTCACTCTGTAGCAGTTCTGCAGAACTCGGGCGTTGCAGTGGATCATGCAGCAGCATCCACCTGTTAGTATTGTAAAAAAAAATTAAAATTAGGGACAAGTTAATTCTGATATTTGATTCTTAGCTGCTCTTTTCATGCAATTCTGATACCAATATTTTTAAAGTAGTGTATTTAAAAAAAAATTAACAAATCAACAAAAGGGCTTAAACCCCTTGACTGTCAGACCTGTGGATGCCACCTTTGCATCAACTGCCAAGCCCATGAAACCACGTTTGAAACAGCTGCTTCAATACATGACGACCTGATGGCTATACAATGAAATTCATTGTCCTCTAGTAGTGTTTCTTTCAACTACTACAAATCCACATTAGTGCTGTTTAATTGCTACAACACACTGACAATTAACTAAAGAACTATCACAAAAAATACAGTGATGTTTTATCTGGAAGTTAGAAACAGCGTTATTGCTTTTTAGTTTTTTAAATTGCGTTTTAGAAGTTGCTACTCCAAGTTTTTTATTTTCTATTTTGATTGTGTTTTAGTTGGTAAGACAGGAATTAGTTGTAATATTGATAAGGAAGTTTTATTAATTTTAAATCTTTCCGGATGTGTTGTTGTGAGATGGGTATTCAGCAGAGTAACTTTTCTAAAATTAATGGAGATCGGAATACAGACTAAACACAAATCAGGAGACTCTGACAACAGTTTGATATATGAAGATATCGCTCAAGTTGATCATAGTGGGCAAGAAACATGCTAAGTTGATCATTTTGTTGTTGTTTTTTTTGTTCTCTTAGGACAAGAACCTTATAAATTTCACTTAGTCCTAAAAGGACCTTGCGCTGCTTCCGGAATTACACGATATTCTGGATGGGTAAGGTTGGGGGTATTAATCTGTCATATCTCCTTGGAAGCAGGGGAACCATCTCTGTACCAGCCTCTCCAGTCAAAGCGGGTAGGGATGGCATGCTCTCATGTTAAGACCTTAACACTTTGAGAGCCCCACCAACTCCAACTGTCATCCCCCGCAGTAGCCCCACCAACTCCAACAGTCATCTCCGACAGTAGACTAAACCTATCATACCACCCTTGCACCCCAATATATCGTCATTTGCGGTTAGTTATGTGCCGCTCCAGGATATCCATAGTAATGCTCAGGTTTAAGTGATACATCAGTTTTTTTCTGTACCCAGTGTAGGTCAACTGGAAGGTATAAATTAACCAGAAGTGAATTGCTCCTGGGGTGATACATGAAAAACACACTATATTTGTGCTGACTGCAGAGCAGCTTTGTGCGTGGCAAATAAATCTTAGCCTACAACGGCACTGTTGAAAACTTGGCACTTAAAGGGGTTTAAAATACACTTGGAAAATCACCATTTCACAAAACCACATCTGTGATGTATCAAAGCTGAATCTCAAATCCACTTTCTCTTCAAGTAAGTCTATTCGCAGAAGAGAGCTCGTTGAGAATAAGCTAATTACTGATTGCTAACCATTGTTATTGTCATACTTTGCGTATAAAAAATGTAAAAAGGTTAGTTACTTAAATAATATAATATTTATAGTTTGTATTTTTTTTTATATATTTATGATCATGCATTGCTACAAGTCTGCTGCAACTAATTCACAAACAACAACTAATCTGCAGTAATAAAATTTCAGAATAATAAAATGTGTTTTTTGTTGTTCTTTCTACATGAAAATACATGGATATATAACTAAATTTATTTCTTTATTTGAAGGTTATTTTTGACAATGGAAGGATTGTTGAAGGAAACAGGATTTTTCCGGACATTTGCCATCGTTCAGTGAAACAATGTGTTACTGATTTCTTGTTTCACTGAACGATGGTAAATTAATTTGTAAATAATATTTTGCTAGCAGTTTCTATTTCCTATGTCTATCTATGTTTGTGCATCAACACACATCTGTCCACGCCTATGAGCGGCCAAATAGACGTTCTTTCATTTTCTTATCTTGTAATTTGTTTAGTAGTATGAATATGCCTTCTGTAACAGTGGTGAAGTGATGGGTGGTTTTGAGAGTACACTTCCAGAGCTCAGAAATAATATATATTATTTTATTAGATAAAAAATATTTTAATGAGGCAAATTGTGGTAACTGGTATAAGGTCTCCACACAATGTAATGTAATATGTGATTATGATATAAAATTAGTGAATGTGTAAATTAAAATCACTGATTATTTAAAATTACGTGATGCATATTCTTCAGAAGTTTTTGGAATTCTGTAAAATTAAAATTTATGGGCTCAAAACAAAAAAAATTTAATAAATACACAATTTGTATAAATTGTAGGCCCTTATTACCAATACTACATTGGGCTGATAGATCAGCTCAGCAGTCCTCAAAGAATTAAATCATAGGAGACTACCCGTTACCCAAAAACAAGTAATCCAAGTATACATACCATTCGTTTTTTAAAGGGATTTGCAAATATTCAGGGAAACTGCTATTTTTTTTAAATTAATCATATTTTTCTACTTTCATTTGATGCATTATATATATTATAGAGGACTATCTATACTACTACACAGAGTACAATGTAAACAAATATTAGCTTTTGTATTTTCAATGCTAAGCAACCTACCTCCATGCATAGAAGCAGCAGATGCATGGCAATGCATAAACATAGATATAGGAATACAAAATACAAAACTGCCAGCTAAATATTATTGGGAGACCCGATGGCCGAGTGGTCTAATATGTAAGACTTTGGATTTGAATTCGAGATAATGCAGGTTCAAATTCTGTAATTGAAGTACATGTGATTGACATTGTATCATTAGGATAGGCAGGATAAGGCTCAAAAGAGGATTGGTCTCTCCTTTATTTAATAAAAAAACCAACAGAAAAATTGTATAAAAGTATGATCATTTCTTTAATTTGATAATCTATATACATTTTTTCATACTCAAAGTAGGCCTACTGCTAATTGGTTATTGTCCAAAAATAGACATGCTCCAATCAACAACCATAAACACAGAATATACGAATTTCAAATCAAGTATTGTTTATAAAATCATGATATTCCCTTCCTTTGGTTAACTATCTCTAATTATTCCGTCTATTGCTACTAACCAAATGACGATAATGTCATACAAACAAAGAACTTGCTTTGACTCCAAACCCTTCGTAACTATTTTTGCAACGCAATATGCAAAACTATTTTTAGTAGAAATAATTTATTGTTCACTAGTTTGGCATAAGAAATATTTCACCTGCCACTATGTTACCAAACTGGAAGTGGTGGAACATAAACATGACTTTGTCCCGTTAGTGATGTGGCAAATCTCAGCAGAGTTGTGATTTGGTTGTGGAACCTCATTAATTTTCAAATCCAAATGTTTTTTGAAGATTCAGTGGACTCTCGATTTGGCTTTAACATACCACTAATTGAAATATGAATTCATATGAATAATCCTTGTAGATACTGGTATGTTTTTATTGGTTACCTAATTGATAGAGAAACTCTCAAAATTCTCATGATTACTGAAGCTTAAATAATATCCTCTAGCTAACCTACATATATAGCATGATTTAGACCTTGACCAAACCCTCAGACTTATCCTAGCCTTGCAAATAGTTGAATTACATTATTATCTGAAACTGGTAATGCTACCTCTGTGTGTTAGTTGAATATCCACTCTTTGCCCCCCAACATATTCCAGATGTAGACAAGTCAATGGCCTACCTCAACAGGTTTGTCTTGCTGAGCTTGCCATTATCTTTGAAGTCTGCAGGCAGCAAAACAGTCCTCAGACCTGAGGTCGGCCAACACTTTCATACGTTCCATGTGAGTGTGCAGCGGCCTGTAGCACATCTCGAAAAACATCACTCCCCAGACTGTAGATATCCACCTTCTGTTATAAACATGAATCATACAATTGTTTGTGAATCACTCCAGGGATTTATATAGACTAAAATACAATCACTGTAATTATTACAGTGATTACAAAGTCTTTAATGTAATAAAATAATAAAAGATGGGCTAATACAAAACAAATTTGAATCCAATTCCGATATCAGTACCAAAATTGTGATCTCAATTCTCAATCCTGAATGCAATACCAATTCCTGTATTATTTTAACTAAGAATTTTATATGCTGAATGGTTTTTCTTTATTACTGTTAAAGTGAATCTGGTCAGTAAAAGCTGATTGCCAAAAATTTCAAATAAACTTAGCCATGTGTGGAGCTTTTGTGGTGTGTTCATCATAATAGAGTTTTGAAAGAAATAATAGGATTTTGGACATTTGCCATGGTTATATGTTACAAAAAGTATAACCACAGAGTATACAGTGCTACCAGTGGTGTTATACTTTTTGTAACATATAATCATGGTAAACGTCCAAAATCCTATTAACCTTTCAAATCATCCATTGTCAATAACAAGATTTTAACAAAGAAGTAGAGTTTTGTTTCAGGTGACGGAAAAATTCTTACTTATGTTGGATTTGTACAAAAATGTAACATTATGTTTCTTCTTTTTGTTATGATATTAGTCGGATTATGTTTTAGAATATTTATGGTAACAAGCTGTCCTGCGTGATCTGATAAGCTGGTGAGAATGACTGTTTGTACCAGTTCCATGTTTGTGCAAATCCAGTCAATTAATTTTGCTGTATCGGAGGTCACTCTTGTTGGGAATAATGACAATCTTGTAATGTCAAATGAAGTTAAGAGTTCTTTTAATTTAATATTTTCATACTTTGCCTGAAGATTGTCAATGTTTATATCTCCCACTATCACTGTCCGCTTGTTTGTACAGTTAACTTTTTCAAGCTCTTCTGACAGAATTTCTATGCCATTATCAAGATTTGCACCAGGTGGTGTATAGACGATGTATAGTTTTCTTTATTTAGAGTTACTTTGAAAAGAGAAGTTTCACAAACAAATTCAGTCTATTCTCCACTAGTGCTAATGAGATTAGCACATTTTTCAAGGCCTTGTTTTATATACCCTGCTACACCAACCCCCTTTTATGTGATTTTTTCTTGAGACGGCTCCTATTAATAAAATAGCCTTCAAGGTTTGTGTTTTTAAGTTTTTCCGATGTTATACCATGTTGTTATAATTATTACATCAGGAGCATTGTTGCTCAGGTAATAAGGACTAGTCTATAAGTCTTATTTGAGAAACAGTTAATATTTTGGTGAAGAGTTTAATTTCTTTACTATTGGTTTAGCAATGTAAGTATAGGTGTTTGGGTGGTTCTTTGGCATCCTGAGTTCCAGAATGTCAGAGGTGCATACTTGTGTGGTTTCTGTTTTCCTCTGTGTGGGTGTGTTATGAATAAAAAAATATGCTTTGAGGCAACAAAGCCCAACTGGGTTACTTTGTTTTTATGTACTTATTAAATTGTTTTTGTTAGCATCCGGAGTTGGGGCTTTAATATTAACCCATTGCGGATCGTATTGTTTTGGCACGCGGGCACCAGCGGGCATGAATTAATTTACGGTCAGCGGCCCGAACGAACAGCAATGGTGCGCCACATCGTATCGCTCGCTATTGTACTCACTTCATATCTACGTTAAACTGGATTCCAGTTTATAAAAATAGCTCATCTATATTCTTAAAAACAAAATAATTAAATATAAATATATTATTTATGAGCTATTGTAATAAATATCGATCAAGTTCAGACGATCGTAAGTTTTCTATTTCGATCAGCTCATATTATGACACCCAAATTATACCATAAAATGCGATACTAGTTACTATTATAATAACAGCTGAGAAAAAAAAACCAATCAGAAGCGTTAAAAAGCGGAGAGTAAACTCATACGAATGATTTTTCAACTTCGACAAACAACTGCGATCTGTAGGATATTTATAAAACTTATGAAAACTCTGAACGTAGACCATTTGTTAAACACTTAGTTGACAAGTGAAGACAATCGCCCAATCTATCAGACATTAATAACAGACATTACTTCCATCGATAGCAGTTCCCGGTTTGTGGCGAAACTGAAAGATATGTATCTTGAACGGTTAGCCGGGGCAGTTCCGGTCTGAGATGCTGTGGGCGTGACACTGGCAGAGGGATGAATGTGAGATTGTGTGTGAAAAAGTTCATTTAGCAATAAATACTTTAATTTATTTGTATATTAAAAATATAAATTTATATTATGTTTTAAGAATAGTAGAGATGGTTAATTTATTAATGTGTTAAATTTTAATTATTACACGTTAAAATATTACATTAATTTCACTACTTTGTGTAAATGTAATTATTTCTTTATTTTATTATCTTTATTATGTTTTGTTTTATTCTTAGGTAATATTTATTTAATGTTTTAAATTTTACATTGCAACAGGTTAAGTGTAAGAAAGGGCCATGCGGCCCTAACTTTGCCTGTAAAAAATAAAGAATTTTTCATTTCATTTCATTAATAGAACTATTTGGAGGGAAAACTTAAAAGCAGACCACTTTTGCGTCCTGAGCTCATCAATGTGCCGTTAGGCCTGGCCGCTGTGTGACGAGCACAGCTCGTCAGTGATCCGCAATGGGTCAAGTTGTAGAGATAAAATAATCCTTAACTTCTATATTTTGTACGAACAAAATATGAATACAGTAAAATGCAGGTCTGGTGTAAATATTTGTCCACAAAATGGATAGGTGATTCTGGTCCTTCCAAACAAATAAGTAGACCATTAGTTGGAATTTTAAAAATTTTCAAAAAGAAGTAAACACCAATCAGTATTTGTTATGTGTGAGTCATGACGAAGGACTATACCCTGAATGTATTCAGAGTCATACTTGTGAAAAGTAAAGCAAAGTAGTCTTTTGTGTTATGTAAATACTTTTATCATACTTTCTATACAGATGTAAACTAACTTTTTAAAACTAATTTTTGAGGCAATGTAGATTGACAGCTTCTTGTATAACAGGTGTCAAGATGTTCAATGGTGTTTTTAAAGATATCAAGCAATAAATTGATTTTTAAAATCACAGCTTAACGAAAATATGTATTGATATTCAAAGACTTTTACTCTGTTGAAAAGTTTATGGATAGTGGCTGAGATAATAAATCATTGATAAACCCTGGTCTGTTGAGTGAGTGTAGAAACAATGTATGTTCAAAGGTGTGTGAATGTGAAAGAGACGTTTAATATACATAAAAATTGTGATGTATTCAAATTTTATGTACAAATAGATAAATAACATCATAGTTTTTTATGTAACAAGTTTTTTCTATACCGCATAAAATGATACTCAAATATAAAAATATGTTTTTACTTCTATTCTTTGATTAGTCATTAGCTAAAATAAGGAAATGGTAAATATTTTGTCTATTTTGTAATTAAATGTTTACATTAACACTTTGAGTGCTGGCCCTAAATGACGTGTAACTCTGTAGAATGCTGGGCGTTTTTGGTGGTTTTCAAAAATTTATTTAAAAAAAAGTATTTAAGGTATGAAAAAAAAATACTTACATGCCTTAATTCAGCTTACTTTCGTCTTTCTTTTAACGTGAGATTGTTAGTGGTTTTTTAAAAAACTACAAATAAAAAATGTTTTTTTAAAACATATATTTTTGGAAAAAAATTATTTTTTGAGACAGTTTTTTTATCTAACTTACTAAACTAAGCATGTATACAATTATTTACAATGACCCATTTACAAATATAAAACTGTCCTTTGAATAATACAAATCATGTTTTTATGTTTTGTAGTTTTTTGACAAAAAACTATGCCGTCATATTGATGCGTCGGCATCACTTTCGCTGTCAGCACTGTTTTCAGCATCTGTAACATAATAATATACTATGTAAAATATGAATATATTTTCATTTTATTCATAAGAATAAAATATTAGTTGAATAAAGTTAATTTATTATAATACAAATTATAGTTTGATTCACGAAAACAATAACATAACCAAACTTTTAGACTGATGTTTATATGATAAATAGACTTACTTATTCTTACCTGAAGTATGTGTCTAATCTTCTTCCATTAAATCAGGATCAATGTCAGAATCGTCAAAAATACTATCTACACCAATAAAACTATCTTCATCTAATACATCACTGATCGCAACGTCGTTCAAGCTGCGATAAGCCATGATTGCGACATCGACTGCCGGTTGCAACGAACGTCACGTCAGCGGCACGTAAACAACGCGGCCGAAGTTGCTTTGTCATTAAGCTCATACAATACATCTGACGCTTTCTAGCGGTGAATTGTGTTACTAAAAACCCAAATAACATTGTAGAGTAGGCAAAACCCGTTTAAATACGGACAATGTAATATAATGCCAATTGAAATGACAACCACGTAAAACTACGGGATTAGCATTCTTCGGAAGTTTCGCCGTTCCGTAAAATTACGGGATTAGCACTCTAAGTGTTAAATTACTTTACATTTTTCAGTATGACAATAGATTATCAATCAAAGTACTAAAAGTGTTAAAAAATCAAGATCCAATTTTGTACAATCATATTATATAGTGCAGTATGTGAAAAGAAGCCTGACCTGATTGTAGGTGGCCTTAAGGCAGCAAGTGTTCAGTTCTGGAGCCACATAGAGAGCTGTGCCAACCTGGCCTGTGTGGGAGACTTCCCCCATTGACAGCATCTGATTGTGACTGGCCAACAATTCTGTCTGCTCCACCACCACTCCTGCTCCTGCCCTGTCAATGGTGAACAAATAGTCCCACATTTTTACTCGTGACATTTTAAATTATTGTACAGATTAAAATACAAAAAATGTCACAAGTATTCAGACATACACTGATTTATATAACACCTTTTCACTCAGATGATGCCTCTCAGGTCGATAGCATTATCAAGTATTCAATGTCAATGTAGCTTTATTAAAGTAATGTAGTTATTATTCTAGTTATCAAGCTTTTTTAAAGCTGTTTTAACCTTGATGTTCGAAAAATGTATGCTGCTATATTGAAACGAAATGGCGTACCAAGCTGGCCATTTAACTTAGCTGAGGTATAAAGGTAATAAGTTTCAACTTGTTTGGGCTTTTCTTGGAAACAATTATAGTTTTCCACATTCATTACATAGCACAGATATACAGTGTTTACTAGCAGTTGCCCGCGGCTTCGCACGCATTTTCCTGTTGAAAACTTTTATCTATGACATAATAAACACTTCTGAGATAATCGATAGTCACTCAAAGCTAATCCAATCTCCTGATCCATTTTAGATTTAAGTTTAAAGAACAGTGTTTTGGGGTCCTGAAGTCGTATCCATTTTAGATTTAAGTTTAAAGAACAGTGTTTTGGGGTCCTGAAGTCGTAAGGTGAAACAGGTTTTATAAGATTAGTATTCCCTCCAACATTCCATGATAATTTATTGAAGTGCTCCGAAGATTTCAGTAACAATAAGAGTTAGCCTTTTTATCCCAATAACGAAAGTGTATCGTCCAACTAAAAAGTTGCTGTGGTCAATATGAGTCTGTTCTGGTGGTTTAATTTCACCCCCGGTCTAATCGATTTATAGTTCCACAATTGATTTTATGCTGTTGCACTGACCAAAGAAATGGTCTCATATGTTGGCTTCGGAATCCTACTTAGATTAATTTTTGGTGCTGAAGTGATTTTGATATTTTTACTGATAAGAAATATGTATAATGTGTATATGCTTTTAGTATAAGGGCAAGAGCTTGTTATCCCCATTTGCCTTTAACTACAGTAAAAATGCCATACACAATGTCAAAGGAGTTAACCAGATTCGATTACTTTATGTGCAAACATTCACAGCTTTATTTAATGAGGTAGTTTTTACAATAGCGTATAAATAGCATTTCCATGGCATTAGATGGATTAATGATCATTAGCGCAATCAATATTTAAAATTAGATAATAACTTTGTCTCTGCAATCTGCATTACAATATTGATCAAGCAGTTTACAGTAATTTAATAGTTACTAAAATTTCAATCTAAACAAATGTTTCTGCCTCTTTGATGAACTTCAGCTGAAAGTGTTAACAACTGAAAGTATCAGTTCACTTTGTATTACGTATCGTAGCGCAATTTGCCAGATCCAATATAAAACACTAACATCAACAACAATTTATAAATAAAAAATTAATTAAATTAACTATTTAAATCGGACCAAATCATGAAGCTAAAAACCATTTTCTCGAATCCCCTTCAACACACACAACAAAAATTTTCATCAAAATCGGTTCAGTCGTTTAGGAGGAGTTCAGTCACATACACATGAACACAAGAAATATATATATATATTTTATATATATATATATATACATATATATAAAGATGTATAGTTTCAATAAACTTTTTAACAAAACAGTGCTATCATGAGGGCAATTGAAATGGACTGATTTTCTTTGTTAAAAAGTTTATTTACTGACAATGGAAGGTTTCAAGGAATAATTCAGTTTAGGGCGTTTGGATGTTCATGAACATAAGGAAAATACGAAAAAAGGGTGAGTGGAAAAGTCTAATATTGCTCAACATAGCTGGCCTAAAAACTATCACATGAAATGGGATGAAGCCAATATAATATACACCAAGAGGAGAATTTCTTTAAATACAAACTTTTTGAGGCTTCATACAAACAATTAGTAGAACAACTGCAAGTCAACCTTTGGTTGAGGTTAGGCCACTTTGGTTACCAATAAAATAAGAACTAACAAGAAACCTAAAAATAAAATTCGTACACACATCTAAACATTAAGGTCTAGGATCAAAACATAGGGCCAGAGAGGGCTGTCTTTACCCCCTTCCCCCTCCCAACCATCGTCTTCCTGTCTCATTGTATTAGATGTCACATCACGCGGCCACAGGAAGTTATAGAATTGATTTTGTCTGACGTACAATAGTTCTCTTAAATTCTCGTGCTTGTAACTTGCATTGATGTGCAGTGAATGTCTGTACTAAATTTTCTCCTAACCTACCTGTGCTATATATTAAATAAATAAATACATACAATTTCAAAAAATTTCATGAATATGTTATTAAATTAAAGTATTTTTCATACTTTACTTTAAAAAGTTTGGCATGAGCAGGTTCCACCATCACATCCTTTTCTACATTTGCACGAAATCATGTTTAGTTGTGCTGAGGGCGCTGGATCTTGGGTTATGGTAATAGGAGTTAGCCCTAGCTGGCTCCTTGTCCAATCCCTGTTGGAGGGCTCCGTCTCAACTCCCAATTACTTCTGAATCTCCAATAAAGCTCCAATACCTCCATAAAGGAGGGGTTGTCCAGGATAATCTTGTTTACCTTCTGCACCAGTAGATCGTCACAAGAAGTACAATTTTAGGTAGCAGGGTTTGTAGTACTTACCCTCAGAAGCAACAATTTCACTTATACATGAAAGCTGCTGATGAATCTGTTGTCTTTCCCCATTCACCAGCTTGTCTAGCTTTTTCTACAATCAGTTCTTTCACTTACAGTGTTTCCACTTAATGGAGATCACTCCATATATGTTCGGCTTCTCGAAATATTCCTTGGAGAATTTTTAATTCCCCATTATTAATTCAACCTTCTATCTTTCTCTCTTTAAGATCAACATATAAGGTTGATAAGAAGAAGGAAACAAAATGCCTTGATCCTGACGCACTTCTCACCCTTCCCCCATGTGAAGACAATGGTTGAGCAAATTGAACATCTCCTCCCCGCTGAACAAATGCTTTCGAATTACTTCCAACAGTTTATTTCTTCCTGGATGCATCAAATACGGTCACTATGTTTAAGTTGCACAAAAACATCATGTTCTCTTCAAAACCCATGTTGCTGACTCACTTTTATTAGCATCTGAATTCTGTGTTTGTTCGCTGTTCCTGTTCCCTTTCCAAGCATTTCCTGACACATGAAACAAACACCCGACATGTTGTAAAAAATAGAAAGAACCTACTTTCAACACCAACACTATCGAAATTTAGATGATTTTTGTTTGAAAGGTTCTTCACAAATCCGAATACGGCTGTTTAGTGCAGATTGGGTTGAATGAGGAAAGCCTCAGAGAGAAGATGGTTTGGGAGAGAGACACACGTTGTAGTTTTAAAGAGTTGTTTTAATTTTATTTATTTATTTGTGTTAATTTATTTTTTATTCATTTAATGTTTTGCTTCTATTAGAAGTTTGGACGAACTAGAGGATAGCAAATTAATTTGTTGTGGAAATTACCTAGAAACAATTTTGTGGTACGTATAATACCAAGCCAACATGTGTTTAATTATAAATTAATATAATGGAACTTAACAATCAGTACTGAGCATTTTATATTTCAGCTTGAAACTTACCTTGACTTGGCGCAGTTTTGAGGCTCGTTTCGTGTCCAAACCTGCGGTGATGTCCTGGCGAATGCAAAGCATGCACAATTTGTTATGTTGAGAGGCTCTTATAACGCCTCCATAATAATACAAAAGATATTTAAGAGATTGCAAGTTAAAATATTATTTTTTTATTTCAGTCTTCTTTAAAATGAGTTATTCTAAGATTTCCAGAATAAAAAGTATATATATATATATTAATACATTCTAGAAGCTCTGTTCTTATCGGAATTATTTATAAATTTAAAACAAACACTCCAATAGTACACTTTTTTATTTCTGTAAGACTTTTTGTGCTCAAGTAAACACATCATCAGACCCACATAACTAAAAAAAGTCTTCTGTGAGCACGGAAGGCCTCAAAGAAATAAAAAGTATATTATTGGAGTGTTTGTTGTAAATTTATATATATTTTAACTCTACAAACTGGCAGTCGCCTGATTATCAGTTGAAAATTAATGTTTCTGTAGTGGCAGTCGCTTGAAAATCAGTCGAGTTGACATGTGTCCGTTTGACATTTGTTATAATCAATACACGAACTAAACTGCCATGCTTCGTATACCACTGAAATCAGAAATAGTTGCTGATTTGATCGATGTATTTTGTTTTGTTTTGTTAGTAGCCATGATGTAAACTATGATGTATTGAAAACGAGAGTTGTTTTGTAAACAGTCGGCCATTGTTGTTGTATTGGTACCCGGTCGCGTTATTCTTGACCATCTAAAAACGTAAGTTTATTACATGAAAATAAGTGTTTTTATGTAATAAGTGTGTTTATTTATGCGTATAAATTCTCGTAGATTGTGTTTTATCAGTTTATTTTGTGATGTTATGAAGAAAAATATATGTTAAAAAAAGATATTAGTGAGCCTTTGTAATCTAGGCTATGTGCAGTGTTGTGATAGTTTTAGTTAGCTTTAGGATCATTTTCATATGCGATGATCATGATATAAAGCTTCTTTATTTATTTTTATAGGCTCTGCATAACCTAGAAATGTCTGAAAACTTAGCAGACAAATCCTCTGATCTGTGAGAACTTGTAGCTAATTTAGATTCAGACAGTGAACACGAGTCTGACAGGCAGCATGACGGTGATGATATTGACAGTGTAATGGATTTTTCTTCTGGCAGTAGTGATAATTATATACCAGAAGATGATTTTGAGAGTGATGACTCTCGATGCCCTAGACCATTGGGAACAGGCATAGGCCTAACAGAGGCTGCAAGTGAAGTAGGCCTATCGAGACTTTTCACCGATACCGGGTCCTTCTGGCACTACCATACAATTGCCAGGACCCCTCAATCTATTTATTTATTTTGTATGTTTTTATTCAATTAATATTTTTATTTTGTACAGCATGTTTTGTTCTACATTGTAGTGTATTTTTATGAATTTTTCGAGTAATAAATAAGGTTTTGATGAATTTTATAACACAGTCGTATCCATAGCAACAAATTTAGCCGTTTTGTACTTTCTTCAGTTTAGAGTATTTCATAATTGTTTTAATAAAAAAAATGTAGTAAACTATACATTTTCTAAAACTATAAAATTTTCAACATTTTGGGTATTTTGGAAATATTTTTTTTTCACACAATATGTCTTTTATAGGTGCACCCCCACCTCTTTTACATAAATTGTTTTGATTTTTTTTTTAATAAACTTAGTAAAAGAGTGATAAATTTTTAATATTTTGGGGTTTTCATTTGAATTACTAAAAAGTACATTTCCTTGTGATAAAAATGATATATAAAACATATAGGTTTATAATCAAATTATATTTAAAAAAATTAAAAACCGATACTACTCCAAAACACCTCAAAATGGCCTGCCACTTGAGGACATTTCAACTGCCAGCTTGAGGGTTAATTTTAATAAAATTGCTATTACAAATAATAAATATACAAAAAATTCAAATAAGTGTTAATTACCTATTTTGGTTAGAAAATAACATATGTAAATATTAACTTATTAATTTGAAAAAGTATGTTTAAATAAAAGATTGCTTTCTAGAAACATTATTGGCTTCATAAAGAAATTAATAGATAACATTATATTTATACATATAAAATATATCTATATTTATACGTATAACATATATCTCCCTTCTAAACTATCTCTGAATAAAAAAAATGTAGGTAATTTAGAACATATAATTTTTAAATAATCAAAATCCGAAAATATGTAATTTTGTTTATAAAACTCTATTAATTAGGATTTTTTTTGGAAAAAACATTATGAAGGGGTATACACAAATAGAAGGACAAGATGAAGGTTATTAAGTTTTTTATGCAACTAACATTTTTTCTGTGGCAAGAAACATTGCTAATACTGCTATTACAAAAAATAAAATTTCAAAATTAAGTCAAATTTATAATTTACTGTTGAAAACTATTACATATTTACAGGGTGTTTAGCATTTTTAATACATTTTGGACCTTCATATTTTTATTGACACTATTTTTTTAACACACTAAACTTAAAGTTAATGCGGGAGTTTATATTAAACTATAGTAATGTACTGAAAATCACCTAAAGCCAGGTCCAGGGTTAAGTAAATTATTTAATATAAATGTGAAGGAATATCAAAATTAAAATTGTTATTCATTACAATAGTTTACTTACATGTATTCCATCATCAGTGTACTGTACTAATATTTTTTTCAATATGGAATATACGAGGTGTGATCGGAAAGTTTTAAGAATGGATCCGCTACTGCTTGCTAGTTTGGCAATCAGGTACACAGAAAGAGGGGAGTGAGTCATTGCCTTGTCCTTGAACGCCCTCTGACAAGAAACTATGTTTTCTTTATTCAGTTTGTTGTGGCAGCTGGTTGAGAGCAGGTCTGTTAGTGCTTGTTGCCGGATTCTTTCTGCGTGAAAATAGACGTAAAAACGGAGCAACGAGTTTGTGTGAAATTTTGTTTTAAAACCGGGAAATCAGCTTTTAAGACTAACAAAATATTAAAAACAGCCTTTGAAGATAATTGTATGAGCCAGTCAAATGTTTTTGTCTGGTTTAACAAATTTTAAAATGGCTGTGAATTCTTTGAAGATGAACCATGGTCCGGCCGTCCCACAGATCATCCAGGGCCAGCACATAAAGCAGAGGTGGTATATATGTGAAACAAATTATCAATTTAAGGGAAAGATCAACATTTATAGTGACAGCCTGAAGACTGACTTATAGTGACCAATGTTTAAGACTCTTTAAGTTTAAAAGAGGCGTCTGTCAGAATCGCTACACTACCGCAAGATATTTCTCGACAGTAATCATAACAAAGTGTCATAACCAGTTAAATGTAGGTGATGTTTGGTACCTAAATTAGTTTCTTGAATGCAAATAATTTTGGCCTATTGGCATAAATGAGTAATTTAGATCTTTCAATGGCTTGTATTCAATTGTAGCAGCATAATTTTCTTAAATTTGTGCAACATATTCCTTTTTTATACATGTATAGAAACGTATTTTGTTTTTTATTATTTTCAGAATATTAGGTTTCTTTTATTTAGATGTTTTTAATAGACTTATTTCTCTATGTACATATAATTTACTAGTTACATTATTTGTATAGTTAACTTAAATGTAATTTAAAAAATACAAAGATTCAACTTCTCTAATACGGATCAGCTGATGCACACATAGAAAGGGAACCAGAGAACTGAAAGAGCCTCACTTGTGAAGAATGTTGGTGGTGGCGAGGCCAAAGTCTCCTATCTTGACATGGTCCTCACTGTCAATGAAGATGTTGACCGGTTTGAGGTCACGGTGGATGATGCCTTGCTGGTGGATGTGGCTGAGCCCCTCCACTATCTCCCGCAATAGTCTCCACACCCGCTTCTCCTCCAAGTAGAGGCCATTGTCGATGGCAGTCCTAAGATCAAACACATAAGGTTGACCCCTGAACTGAATAAATCAACTAAAATAGGTTCTTACGTTATATCAAATGTTTTCTACTTAGTAAAATGGGTCTTGTACTTTAAGGACAGCATTCAAAATGTTAATATTTTCTTTTGTAATATAAATATACAGTATTTTGTGAAATATAAAAACATGGTTTAATACATGTTAAAACCAGTTGAGGTCATAGACAAATTTAATAACTACTGATTAATTTTACTATACATATAAATATATATATATATTTATTTTTATCAATAAACATTGAATCGCAAAAAGTACTTGCTCCGCCGGGACTCGAACCCGGATCTCTCACTTGCCGGGTGAATGTGCTACCATTACACCACAGAGCCCTCACTTTTTACGATTCAATTATTTTGTATTTTGGCCGTATCTGTCACATATGCGTTTAAATAACTAAACTTAACATATGATCGCAAGACCAAATACCTGTCAAACGACTTTTGTTTACATTAATCAAGTTCGTATAAATGGCAATAGCCTTATTTTATTTTTATCAATAAACATTGAATCGCAAAAAGTACTTGCTCCGCCGGGACTCGAACCCGGATCTCTCACTTGCCGGGTGAATGTGCTACCATTACACCACAGAGCCCTCACTTTTTACGATTCAATTATTTTGTATTTGGCCGTATCTGTCACATATGCGTTTAAATAACTAAACTTAACATATGATCGCAAGACCAAATACCTGTCAAACGACTTTTGTTTACATTAATCAAGTTCGTATAAATGGCAATAGCCTTATTTTATTTTTATCAATAAACATTGAATCGCAAAAAGTACTTGCTCCGCCGGGACTCGAACCCGGATCTCTCACTTGCCGGGTGAATGTGCTACCATTACACCACAGAGCCCTCACTTTTTACGATTCAATTATTTTGTATTTGGCCGTATTATTATATATATATATATATATATATATATATATATATATATATAAATTTTACTATACATATAGTTAAATACATACATATAGTTAAACTATATATATAGTTTGTTGACTATGCCACTGTGCATGAATCCAATGTAAGTCTCACAAAAAAGATTTACAGGTAATGCACTAAAACAATTCTTGATTCCTTTCACAGTGTGGCCTATCTTTTATTTCACATTATAAACATTAAAAAATATATTCAAATATTACAGCAATATGTATTTTTTTCCATATCTCCAATGTCCTCTTTATCTCGTTTGACCCTGGTCTACAGATTGTACGAGGTGTGTCCAAAAAGTATCCGACCTTGACGTCTGGCATGAACTGACGTTACTCAGCGGCAACAGCAATCTGGTCCCCTTCAAAGTACTCCCCTCCACAAGCCACTACCTTATTCCAACGCTCCTCCCACTTCCAGAAACACTCCTTACATTCATTTTGCGGATTGGCTAACAGGTCCTTCGTCGCATTTTATTTTTTCAACATCGTCAAATCTTTTTCCTTTCAAAGGAGTTTTTAATTTTGGAAATGGCCAGAAGTCACAAGGAGCTATGTCAGGACTGTAGGGAGGCTGGCTGTCGTAGTTGGTTGATGTTGTGTTTTACAAAAAACGCTTAATAAGATTTGAGGAATAAGCCGGCACGTTGTCGTGGTGCAGGATCCAGTCACGGCTTGTCCACAGTTCAGGTTGTTTCCTTCGCACTGCATCTCGTAGCCGCCTTAGAACCTCAAGATAATACTCCTTATTTACTGTCTGGCCTCTTGGAGCAGATTCCAACGCCGTCCTGGTAAAAAAAAACTGTCAGCATTGTCTTGACATTGCTTCGACTTTGTCTTGCTTTTTTTCGGCTGTTGCTCTTCGCGAGGTTTCCACTGTGAAGATTGAGCCTTTGTTTCAGGGTCGTAGCCATAAACCTATGACTCAGTGAACCATCACTCATCACCAGTAATAACTTTTTTAAATAGCACTGGGTCACTTTTTATCAAATCCAGATTGTCTTGTGCGATATAAAGTCGACAGTTCTTTTGGTGTTCTGTCAGCAGCCAAGGAACAAATTTTGCCGAAACACGGTTCATTTTTAAATCTTTGTATAAAAATATTACAAACTGACGATTTTGGTATTCCTAAATCTTTTTCCAGCTCTAAGACAGTCAATCGACGGTTTTCATTAATTGCTGCATGAACACGTTCAACATTTTGAAGGCCTGCCAGATCGGTCATCACTCTCCACTGATATGTGGCAATTTTAAACCCCCTAAACCACTCTCTTATTTGTGTATTGCCCATAGACACGTCACCATAAACTTTCCAAATCATGGTAATCTTCTCTGATGCTGAATGGCCAAATTTTTGGAAAAATTTAATGGAAATGCGCTGCTCAACACGTTCAGTCATATTGAAATGCGACACACACACACGGCAGTACTGTATGGAAACAGAGCGCTGTGACTCACTGAGTGAGTATTTAATGCCTAATATGGGAAGGAGTAACTTCCCCCCTCCCCTCCAATAACCGGTTCGAGCCGATCGGTTTTACTCCGCGGCCCGCCTACTGGTCGGCAGTCGGATACTTTTTGAACAGACCTCGTATATCAATGTTACGCGCAAGTAGGTTTCTTGCAGAACTCCATCGCAATATACATAAATTGCTGGGTAGCACTCGTTGCACTCTCATCCCTGCTCTCTGGTGTGGAACTAGTGACCCATTGCATATCTCCCATATCTCCATTAGTTGTCTCACTCGACCTCAATCTACAGATTATATACCAACATTACCTGAGAGTATATTTCTCGTACAACTCCATCTGAAAGTAAAAGAACTGTGGGTAGCACTAGTCACACTCTCAGCCCTGCTCTCTGGTGTGGAACTGGTAAACCCCTGCATCTATCCCATGTCTCCATTAAGTTATTGTCTCATTTGAATCTGGTTTTCAGTTTGTAAGTCAACAGTACCTAAGAGTAGATTTCTCGTACAACTCCATCTGAATGTAAAAGAACTGTGGGTAACACTTGTCACACTCACAGCCCTGCTCTCTGGTGGTGAACCCCTGCATATCTCCTATGTCTCCATTAGTTATTGTCTCACTCGAATCTGGTTTACAGTTTGTACTTCTACATTTCCTGAGTAGATTTCTCGTACAACTCCATCTGAATGTACAAGAACTGTGGGTAGTACTAGTCCCATTCTCAGCTCTGCTCTCTGGTGTGGAACTGGTGAACCTCTGCATATCTCCCATATATCCATTAGTTGGCTCACTTGAACCTGCCTACAAATGGAACATCAAAATTACCTGAGAGTAGATTTCTCGCAGAACTCCATCTGAATGTACATGAACTGCTGGGTAGCACTCGTCACACTCTCAGATCTGCTCTCTGGTGTGGAAACTGGTGACCCCCTGCGTATCTCCCGTGTCTCCATTAGTTGTTGTCTCACTCGAACCTGGCCTACAATTTGTATATCAATATTACTACTGTCAATTTCAACTTACAAATCAATACAAGAATTGTGTCAAGTTCTTTTCTTAGAGGCTAGTTTAAAAAAATATATATATAATACATGCATAGAAATATATTGTAGTTAACATAACATGTTTATCTTAATGTGCCAAGTCCTCAATTAAAACTTACATAATGTTAAATCGTATTTTAAAATCTCAATACATCTGTTTAAGATTATTATATACTAAAGAACTCATTTGAAGTGTGTCAATTAGATAATATTTTAAAGTTATCTTAAATTGTTTTTAACTCTTTTAATTTCTTTAAATTCTGGCAATTTTACAAAATCTGCTTCTGTTTCTTTTACAAAATATTCTAAATACTGATTAGAAATTGCAATATTCCATCTGTTTCTGGTATTATAAGTGTGAAATTTTTCGAGAAATGTTAAACTCTGGTATAAATGATTGACTGCTCAAATTGTTTAAAGTACAAAGTGTATTAAAAGTAATCATTCTTTGTTTCTTAAAATGGCACCTAACAGATGCAGAATAAGCTTAATTCAAATAAGATTAATATGCTGCCAAAATGTTCCCTAGATGTTACCTATGATGTTTCCCTAGATGTATCTAATTCCAAAAGGGATAGCTTAAAGTTTCATTTGGATACATTTTTTATCATCTGTAGAAGGCATAAATTCCTGAGGTAATTTTGTTGCATGACATGGTCAACATGTTTGTCCTAGGTAAGGTTTTTGTCTATAATCAATTCCAAAAATGTGTGCTGGTTGGTTTTATAATCAATCAAAAAAAATTTTTCGTTGGTTGGTTTAAGTTATCATAGAATGGAAAATAAAAATATTTCTCTTTCTGTTTTGTTTAGTTTTAAAAAGAAATTAGTTTTGTCAGGATTTTAAAAAGTAACAGATGTTTATATCTATTAATCATATAGTTTCATACATATGAAATATGTAGCTTGGAAGCTATTACATTACAGATTTGACATGCAAGGAAACAGAATGGAACAGAAACTATAAACTAGTTTCATAAACAATGCCTGTGGCCACATTTACAACGGTTACGTTCAAGAAGAAGTTTATAATTTACAAGTATGTCATATAAACAAACAAGTAATGATAGTGGTTTTATACAAAAATGTAGCTTTCACTACTTTTGAAAATCAATACTAAATATTCTATTTCTTCATGTTATCAAAAAAACATTGTTCTACTACGAAAAACTGATAATATACTGGTATCTTTATAAAAATTAAAACCAAACTGATTAAGTTTAACTAAAATTCAAAATACCATACTATGTTGAATCCATGTATTAAGTATCAGTGAAACTAAATATTCAAACTAAATAGTTCTATAACAGCTTAACATAAAGATTAAATTTTAAGCAGTAACAAGCAAAAAGATCATTCTAAGGAAGAAATGGTAATAACTACACAACTATTGAGCATTTTAACTGCATAGCAATCTTAAAAGAACAACATTTCATTCCGTAAATACAAGTGAAATTTGTATACCACTAATTAGTAGAAGGAAAATTGAATATTGTATTAAGTTTACATAAATTATCCATTATCAAGATCCAGGAAAGTGGTGAACTAGTATTACTTTTTGGTGCAGTACCAGTTGATAAAAGAATTATCTCTGAATTACATACACATACAGCTGAAGGATGTTTATTTTTCCTAAGTTTCTGATTCTATCGGACAAAATTTGAAAGTAAAAGCTGTAGTGCTGGATTTAGGAAAGAGTGTTGATTAAAAATGTGCTGAGATTTTACATAAGCATAAAAATATAATTTTTAAATGTCAAAAATCTAAAAAAACCTATTTTCATCCTTCAATTTTATGTACCAAAAATATTAGTAGTCAAAGAAGATTTATATTTTTTGCTCAAGGATAAAATTGGTCTGCAACATTTGATTGCATGTTTTCTAATTCTAAGTATTGAGACAAAAAATATATTCAAATGTAGATTATTCACTGCCAATCTGCATGTGCATATCCTGAACCTTATACTACAGTAGCCAAATTAACTAATTTAATACCCAACTGATACAATATGCCAGGTTAAAATAGTTTTAAATTGGATATACCATTTATATTATTACTAATACTTTTGAATAAGAATAATACAAACATTTAATTACAAGCAATTTTTAGGGTTTCCACAAACAACTGAATGTTATTGGAAACTGATAAACAGCTCTAACACACTAGTTAAGTTAAGTGTGTAAGTGTTAACTATTGACAAGCACTATAGTGATAGAATAATCTATGAATGTTTTGCGCACAAATTGAATGTTGGATAACAGCGAAAGAGACAGTGATCGTATAAAAGTTGTTATTTATTTGTGTGCTATGTGTGATAAATTTCAAGCAGTGTTGATGATTACATGCTGATTGTTAATTAAGTGCACTAGTCCACACTTATATATTAATAGTTTATTATAATTAATATATTTCTAAGGCCTCACAATTTTTTATATTTATGACACTGTGCACAATACTAATTATGAAGTAGATAAAAAAGGTGGTATTATTAAATATTGTAAATAGGAACTCATGTTTCAATAGATCTTGACATTTTATGTATTTTTATTAATTTTTCATAGACTTCTTCTGTTCTAGAAAAATTTTTTAGTGCTTATTCTCATGGAACTGTTACCAAAACCATTGTGTGAAAATTTGAACTGTTACCAAAATCATTAGCCTATATGATGCTTATATATATAAAATAACCCTTGACATAAAATTCTTTGGGTTGATCTCGAAGCACCTGATATTTGACCTCTTCATTGAATTGAAAACATTTCCCTCATAGACCCTCTTTAAGGGATCCAAACAGATGGAAGTATACATATATATACAGGGGTGCTGAAAAGTCCCGGGAACGGTCTAATAACTTTTGAACTAATTACAATATAAGAACCAAAATTTACATCAAGCTTTTGCTCATATAAAACTATTATTTTATGTATTTCACCATGATATCCTGCTTATGGGGGACGTCCCGCTAGGGGTTGGTGAAAATTGTTAAATAGAAGCATAGGTCGAGTCATACATCAAATTAAAGCTCTTTTAATTAGAAACATTTTGGCGAAAATCTGACGTAAAACAGTTGACGCATTACAAAATGGCGGACACTCAAAGATTATAAAATACAGAATTTTTCAAATGCAAACATTCTGGTTGTTAGAGAAAACTGAGACACTTAATCTTTTATTTTACTTCTTTTACTTCAAATCACTTACCAAAACAGTTACAACAAATGTTCAAAGTGTTTGCCTTCAGTTTGCTGACAATATCCCAATCGATTGTAGAACGCTGATATCGCATTGTTTATCTGGAAATTCCTTATCAGCAGGTAAGGTAATCAGCTGGAGCAAACAAGACCAAAAAGACAACAATGAAATTGCCAGCTGACAGATACAGTTGTTTTATCAACTCAGTCACTTAGAAGTCTTCAAGCCCTAATTTTGCAAGTAGTTTCAGTAGTGCTAGTTTATTTTGCTATGGCGCTTTCCGAGAGAGAAAGAATAACTTTATTAATGATGCGCGGGTTTAGTGACCGTATTAGATCATGTGATGAGGTAAGGCATCTGTTTAATGAAAATATCTGGTTTCAGCAAGATGGAGCCCCTCCACATTATGGCGTACATGTAAGACATTTTTTAGACAATGTCTTTCCACATAAGTGGATTGGTAGAAGGGGAACAATAGAATGGCCTGCCCATTCTCCAGATTTGTCCCCTTTAGACTACTTCTTTTGGGGCTACCTCAAAGAAAAAAGTGTTTAAAACAAAACCTCAAAATTTGGATGAGTTGAGAAAACCGTATTGTAAGAGAAGCTCAGGGTGTTCCTGTCCAAGCTTTAAACAATGCGATATCAGCGTTCTACAATCGATTGGGATATTGTCAGCAAACTGAAGGCAAACACTTTGAACATTTGTTGTAACTGTTTTGGTAAGTGATTTGAAGTAAAAGAAGTAAAATAAAAGATTAAGTGTCTCAGTTTTCTCTAACAACCAGAATGTTTGCATTTGAAAAATTCTGTATTTTATAATCTTTGAGTGTCCGCCATTTTGTAATGCGTCAACTGTTTTACGTCAGATTTTCGCCAAAATGTTTCTAATTAAAAGAGCTTTAATTTGATGTACGACTCGACCTATGCTTCTATTTAACAATTTTCACCAACCCCTAGCGGGACGTCCCCCATAAGCAGGATATCATGGTGAAATACATAAAATAATAGTTTTATATGAGCAAAAGCTTGATGTAAATTTTGGTTCTTATATTGTAATTAGTTCAAAAGTTATTAGACCGTCCCGGGACTTTTCAGCACCCCTTGTATATATATATGTATGCATTTGTTTACCTGTTAGAAGCAAAAAAAGCAAAGCAAGCTACATATTAATTATAAAACACTTGTTTAAGCAGGAGATACTTAGCTTATACTCAGCCACAAAACTTTAGCAGGAGCATATTTTGGACTTCAAATTCAAAACATTGTAAATTTTTAATCATAGCAATCACTTTATATTTTTTTGTATTGAAATGTCATTATTATTTCAACATTAAACACTTCAAACTAGAACTATAAGGGGAGACAGAAACCAAGCAGGTAATCAACAAAACATAAAGACGTTCTCTGAATCATTCAACAGGAAGATCAGACTTACCTTGAATAGGACATCTCATATAGATCAGACCTGTGAAGTATTATATTTATTACTTAATAATTATTATTTAAAATTAATTGAATTTTAGAAACAAACATAAAACATATGTTTTATATTTCGATTGCAAGTATATCTACAGCCCAAATATTTACTATTTACTAATGATTTATTATCAAAAACTTTTACATGTTACTTGACAATAAAATTTGACGGTTGTTCAATGTCTATATACAATTAGAAAAACTTATGTAGAAGAAAAACATAGTATGGTGCACAAAATTTAATTGTTGTTTTAAAAATATTTTAATTCTAATAAAATATATAAATCTCATAAAAATAGTAATTTGATCACAAAGATATAATTAGAAAATAATTAAAGTTAATTCAAACATAATAAACACCAAGTTAACAAGCATAGATAAGAGAAAAATTTTTAATTACGGGGGTAAATAAAATATAAACAATAATTTTTTAATCTTTATTTGATAAATTTGTATAAGAGTCATTCAATAAGTAACGAGATAGATTACTACTGCTCAAAAAACGGTTTATTCAATCAGTACAAAACTATGGTTACTTTTCAACATAGTCAGAAGCATCACTTATATACTTGTTCCATCATTCTGAAAATTTGTAAATGCCCTCGACATAAAATTCTTTGGGTTGATCTCGAAATATCTGATCTTTGACCTCTTCATTGGATTGAAAATGTTTCCCTCGTAGACCCTCTTTAAGGGATCCAAACAGATGGAAGTCTGAAGGGGCAAGGTCAGGGCTGTAGGGGGATGTGGAAGGATCTCCCACACCAGTTTCTGAAGTTTTTCTTACGTCAGCTGTGCTGTATGTGGATGGGCCTTGTTATGAAGCACAATCACACGTTCAGTCAAAAGCCTGCAGCGTTTCATTCAATGGAAGGTCTTACCTTGTCTATAATATTTGCTGTTGATTGTTCTTTGGCCTTCAAGAAAATCACAATAAATTGGCCCCTGAAAATCCCAAGATACTATAAGCATGAATGTACTGGAAAATGGCTGGGTTCTGAATTTTTTGCGAGTGGGAGTAGTCGTATGCTTCCACTCATGGCTCTGTACTTTTGACTCTGGCTCATAGTAATGGATCCATGATTCATCACACGTTACAATTCTTCTCCTTCTCCTTCAGTTGAATATCAATTTTTCAACTGTTGACTGATTTGAAGCCAGATTTCTTTATGAGCGTCCGTGAGTTGTCTGAGCACTCATCTCGCAGGTTTTCTTGTACTGCAGCTTGTTGTGAATAGTTTTATGGACAGTTCCAACACTCGCGTTTATTTTAATACTTTTCAATTCAAAAGTGATACGCCTATTGTCCCGAATTAACGCATCAATCTGAGATTCAAGGAAGGGAGTCCCAACTTCAACAGGTTGTCCACTGCGTTTTTCATCTGAAACTTTTGTATGGCCACTGTGAAACTGTTCTACCCATTTGTAAACATTCGATCAATTCAAACAACACTATCTCCGTACACTTTTAAAATTCTTTTATGGATTTTACAACCTTTTTACCTTCCACGATTAAAAATCTGATCACGGTACATTGCTCTTCCATGATGCAATTCTCAAGCAGACCCACAATTTGTTAACAGAGTAAATTTGAGGCTATTTTTACAAAATATGATTGAAAAGCTAATCAGATGTCATTGCAAACATTGTCAACTTTATGTCCTCAAAGTTTCATATGGATAAATTCAGTTTTTTTGAGCAGTTAAAAAAGTCTCATTACTTTTTAAATGACCCTCATACACTTATTATTTTAATATTTTTCAATATGATCATCTCCTGTGTGATCTACACACTTTTGCAACCAATTTGGAAGTTTCGGTATTTCCTCCTCATTGAAAATTGATCCGGAAGCCTTCCAACAATCTCCAACTTGACTTGTTTTTTTGTTTTCAGTCAACAACCTTGGAACCTATCGAGCACTAATGCTCTGAAATCGAGTTGATCAGTGATTATAGATTAAACACTTCTATAGCTGATACGCACTTTTTATGAAATGTCTTCCATGGTTAACCGGGGATAATGCTCAATAAGCTCAGGAACAGCACAAATATTGTCATCTGCAAGCCTTGTCTTTGGGCGTTGATCATGACTTTCGTTGTTAACCCACTCTTGTCCACTCCTAAATTCTCATGTCTACCCTTAAATTCTCTCGCCCACGTAAGCACAAAATTCTGAGACAGTTTACTGTCCTCAAACTGTGTCCGCAAACAAGTTAAAATTTCCAACGGTTTAACGCCTTCACTGGTTTAAAAATTTATATTAACCCATTGCGCAACAGATGAAGGGACTTCTTGATCGATCATGGCTGTACCGATAGAAATGCCAAGCTTGAACACAAACCAGAATGGTTTTTCCCCACTCATCATAAACCAAACATCTTCTCCACACAACATTATCTAGGTAGGATCTGTATTCTAAGAAGAATAGCAAAATTACAACTTTTATTTTATTCATCCTCATACTCATTTTAAATGTTATGTAGACAATTTATTTAATAAATATTATTA
This sequence comes from Homalodisca vitripennis, assembly GCF_021130785.1. Lineage (NCBI taxonomy): Eukaryota > Metazoa > Arthropoda > Insecta > Hemiptera > Cicadellidae > Homalodisca > Homalodisca vitripennis. The sequence continues at coordinate 111,900 of NW_025780732.1, forward strand.
GTTCACTCCAGGTCTCCACTTTTGGTTATATCTTTATAGCCATAAAACTATAGATTTTTAAAGAAGAAAAAATATAGTTAATGTTCACTCTCAGTACAAATACAACAAAACATAATAACATCTACAGGGGACTTTTGAAGTAAGGGATGTTATTTGGTATTATCTTGTAGTTTACTACTGTAAGTTCCTGTATTTGTTGTAAACACCATGAATGTCAGTAGCAGTTGTGTGCTAAAAACATGCTTCAGAAAACGACTTTTAAATGCTTAAAGATTATTGAATCATCCATGATAATTAGTATACAAATAATATGGTATTTGACACAAATCATATTACATTTATCAAGTCACTAGTTAGATATATGTTGTTGATATCATAAAATAACACGAGATGTGAAAGATGTTCATGATGAAATGATCAGGCTATTAATAACAGTGATGTTTCCTGGAGGCAGTTTACACAGAAGGTAAATGAATTAAGCGCGGCAGCTAGACTGCAACGTTTACTAGCCTCAGGTCCAACCGGTCACTTGGGACCTTTAAGGTCCCAGGGAGGTCAATACACTTCCGGGTCTAATGATAGCCTCAAACTTCTCCTTGAGGCTCACTTCCCTGATTGCATCTTTGAGAATGACGACACTGGAACGTCTGGTAACCATGAGGCAGGCTCATGGCCAAGAGCTAATCGTGGTAGCTGGGCCATTGCCAGAAGGATTGTCACTCTCTCTAAAGCCAAATGGGCAATTTCTAAATTTGCCCCTTTCAAATCTGCAGGAGGGGATGGAATCTTTCCGGCCCTGCTTCAACAAGGGCCGGAGAATCTCCTCACCCTTCTATGTGAACTATTCAGGGCGAGCCTAGCTTATGGGTACATACCACAAGTCTGGCGTCTCAACAGGGTGGTCTTTATCCCTAAAAAAGGGAGATCGGACTATTCTGTCCCTAAATCTTTTCGTCCCATCAGTTTATCTTCGTTTCTACTGAAAACATTAGAAAGACTGGTGGAGAGGCACCTGAGAAAGGGAGTTCTCTCAGACACTCCCCTTCATCGCAACCAATATGCATACCAGCAAGGCAAATCCTGTGAATCAGCACTGCACCAACTAGTCAGTAGGATTGAGGATAGCCTGTCCGCCTAGGAATTGGCATTGTGCACCTTCATAGACATTGAAGGAGCTTTTGACAATGCTAAATTCACTGCGATGGTAAGTGGAGCACAGCGACGTGGCCTCGAGCCAGCTCTGTACCGGTGGCTTAGGGCCATTCTGTGCTCCAGACGGATCAGGGCCGATCTCAATGAAGAATCGCTTGTGATCGCAACCCACAAGGGGATGTCCTCAAGGAGGCATCCTGTCACCTCTACTGTGGAATCTAGTAGTAGATGGTCTACTTGAGGACCTTACTAACAATGGAATCTATGTCCAAGGATATGCAGACGACATAGTCCTTATGGTACAGGGAAAACATACAAATGTTGTTGTTGATATCATGAATACCAACCTTCAACATGTACACAACTGGTGTCATGGAGAGGGACTGAAAGTAAATCCCTCTAAGACAGTAGTTGTACCATTCACTAGGAAAAAGAACCTAGAGTCTCTTTCCAGGCTGAAACTCGCATCCACACAGCTTGAGTGGTCAAAGACAGTCAAATATTTAGGACTGACTCTAGACCATAAGCTTACGTGGAATGATCATCTTAACAATATCCTGCACAAAGCAAAGTGGGCGCTAATGACGTCCAGGAGACTTGCAGGAATCTCATGGGGCATAAAACCCCATATAGCACTATGGCTTTACAAAGCAGTTGTAAGGCCTCAAATCACTTATGGTTCATTAGTCTGGTGGACAAAGGTGAATCAGGTAACTGCTAAAGCCAAGCTCGAAAGCTTACAAAGGCTTGGCACAATCTTTGCAACCGGAGCATTTAGGAGCAGTCCCTCAGCGACCCTCGAGGTGGCTTTAGGACTTCTACCTCTTGATGTCTATATAAAAGCTGAAGCGCGTAAGTCAGCTTATCGGCTGATGGTTGCTGACTTGTGGAGGAATGGCACGTCTAAAACGGGCCACGGCACCATCACCGAAGCTGTAAACCCAAACGCTATTCTCGAAATGGTCTCAGACATAATGAGAACGGAGTTCGTATTCAATAAGCCATTCTCTGTTGACTTCTACTCCAGAGATGAGTGGAAATCGCAAGATAACATCCCAACAATAAGAAAGAGCTTTGTCTGGTACACGGATGGCTCGCTTATTAAGGGCAGAACTGGATATGGAGTGTTTAGTCAATCCCCTAGAACTGCCCTTTGCGGCAGTTTGGGACGGAACTGCTCCATATTTCAAGCCGAAATTTATGGTATCCTGGCCTGTGCCAACCTAGGCCTCACCAGAGGGTACCAAGGAAAGAACATCTGCATAATGTCAGACAGTCAGGCAGCTCTTAAAGCTCTTGACTCCAACAGCATTTCATCCAAGCTTGTGTGGGAGTGCTTTAACACTCTCTGCAAGCTTGGATCACGCAACTTTGTACGTCTTGGTTGGGTACCGGGCCACACAGGCATAGGTGGCAACGAATACGCCGACAGGCTTGCCAAAAGCGGAGCAAGCATGCCATACACCGGTCCAGAACCGAGTTGTGGTATAAGCAAGTCAGCTGCTTACCAAAGTATAAACAAATGGTCCAGGAAGACACACCGCTTGCGGTGGCAGAGTCACCAAGGACAAGCACTCGGCAAAAGACTGCTTGCTGATTCTAGCTCCGGCTTCACCAGATGGCTGATGGGGCTGGGCAGGGATCAGGTTAAGCAAGTGATTGCCTTGATCACTGGACACGGCCACTTCAGGAAACACCTAAACACTCTAGGTTTACAAAATGAGGACTCGGAGTGTAGACTCTGCAATAAGTCTGAAGAGACTGCAAAACACATAATACTGGACTGTGAGAGACTGGGAGCAAGGAGAAGAGCTCTTTTCGGTGATAAACAACCAGGCGACGAACCAGATGCTAGTATCGGGGAAAAGCTTCTTAGCCTAATTAAGGGCACAAAGATAGGCTTACCCCTCTAACATCAAAGGGGCACACAATAAGCTCAGGTTGACGTGTGAGGATCTGTGAATCCACCCCAATACCCCAACGCAAAAAAAAAATAACAGTGATAAAAAAATGTTGCGATGGCTACATGGGACATGAAAGTTTGTGAGAAAAGAAGATTCACAATGATTTAAGAAGACTTTCTGGAAGGAAATCTTATCATGTTTGTGAAATGAATATTTTATAATTTATTGTATTTAAGCAAAATATTAGTAAGCACACTTAAAATTTAAGCAAATGTGTTTTCAATAAATTACTACCCAAACTCATTAAGAATTTGTGGTACAAGTAAAAATGGAAATGGAAAGTTTTTCTAATACCCAGCTAATATTTGATAGAATTTTTCATCTGTGCAGATTTTTTAGCAGGCTATATACCAGAACATGTTCACATCTTAAACACTACCGTGGCTGGAACCACACAACAGCAATGGTGAAGATGCCTGTAAACTCATGATTAACAGAACTGGTGGGGTTTTCTTTGAAAAGTGTTAAGTCAGCTTAGTTCTTAAAGTTTGCATTATTACAAGATACATCAATTATTCCAACAAAAAATTAAAACTATGTAGAAAAAAGATAAGAACATAAAGAAATGAAATAAGAAAAATAAATAATTTAAAAACAAACAGCCATTTACACAAAACTAAATTACTTACTGGAACTATTTTTGGATAAACCAATAATGATGTATGGTAAGCCTGGTTATGGTTACTTTCATTTACGTAGACATCCTTCAATAGTCCATGATCGCCAGAAGGTTAAATAGTTTGTGTAGTATCCATGCAAAAATATACTCACAGGAAAGTGATCCAGCAATTGTCATCAGAGCTGTCGTCAGAGCTGTCCTGGTTGTGCTTGGACAAGTCCCATTCCACACTGACCTCGTTAATGGGCAGCATGTCTACCACCTTGTGCGCCACCTTCTCCACCTGAGAGTAAGAGAGAAGGACAATAATTACCATAACAATTTAAGAGTAACCGATCATGAACAAAAAGAGTATAAAAAATGTTTAGTAGTTGTATTAGAAAAGATTTTTAGGTAAAACATTAAAGATATTTTGGACAAAAACAAGCAATCTAAATTAACATTATTACAAATCTATGCTAAACATTCGTATTGAATATAATTTATCAAAGCAGTTCCAACCCCTAATAACAACAATGAACAGATTCAGATCTGGTTGGATTTATGCCAGGATAAACACTACGATATCGAGTGTGTTGCAAATTTCAACATTGTCAATTGACTTGCATTTCTTGGGTCAGAGTTTTTTTACACTTATTACACACAACTTAACATAAGGCTTCAATATCACACACGAGAACATTCTAAATCAATTCTGGGTCAGTTTCTATGACTTTCAATTAAAAAGAAGTTATAGAAAAAAAATGGAACCAAAGACTGACGCAAAATATTGGTTTTCTGAATCCCAGCCAGTCATTGTCACAAAATTGCACTATTAAATTCCCTGTGAAGGAAACAGGATTTTTCCGGACATTTGCCATCGTTCAGTGAAACAAGAAAACAGTAACACTACGTTTCGAGATCTGCAATCTGATCTCTTCTTCAGGTAAAAGAACTAACCTAATGCATAATTACAAACTAAGTTTAAAATAAACAAATCTTACTAAAGCGTTGTGGCACGCCTAAGTCAGGAATTACAACCTACATGTTGTTGTCAACTTCACTAACACTAAAGACATGCACTTAATACAAAAACTATACAAAACACTAATCATTAAAAGTAAACTACGGAAACAGGTCACAAAGCGTCTTCACTCGTCTACTGACCCACCTACGACTGACCAGAGGGACTAACCATATGTATGGCCTTCCCAAAATCCACAAACCTACCCATCCCTCTTCGGCCCATCATTAGTTCTCGTGATTCACCTTGCAGGGAATTGTCTAAAGTCCTCTTGGACATCTTAACGCCATTGGTAGGAAAAACTGACTCTTTCATCAAAAATTCCAGGGATTTCGTAGAGAAGTCAAAATCCCTAAAGTTGACTGAAACTGACAAACTGGTAAGTTTTTGATGTCGAAAGTCTATTTACAAAACTGTACCAGTTCCAGAAACTCTCGGAATTATTAAAATCACGTCTCAAAGAAGACCAAACATTAAAGGATAGAACTAAACTTCCCGTGCCTGTAATTATGGAAACTGTTAGAACTATGCACTCAATGCAATTATTTTGAGTTAGAGGGTAAAAATTTACCGTCAAGATGAGGGGATGGCAATGGGTTCTCCACTGTCTCCTATTTTCGCCAATATCTTTATGGAGGAATTCGAGCGAAAAGCTTTGGCTTCAGCTCAGTTCAAACCGAAGATTTGGTGGAGGTATGTGGATGATACCTTTGTTATTTTTTTCTCATGGAGACATTGAATTAAATAATTTTTTGAATCACATTAATAGTATTTCTCCTTCCATCCGCCTCACAATGGAAGTGGAAGTCCAAAAACAAGCTTCCCTTTTTTGGATGTGTGTGTATTAAGAGATAGGGATGTCCTTAAGACAACTGTTTTTTCGAAAGATAAACACACACAGGAAAATATTTAAATTATCAATCCAACCATCAAAAACCTGTCAAAGAAGGAGGAGTAGCCTACTCGTTGTTTGATAGAGCAAAGAGCTTGTGCTCAGATAAAGATGGACTAAAAGAAGAATTTAAGAAAATTGAATCGGATCTCAGAAGCAATGGATACCCTCAATTAGTAATTAATAAGTGCAAACGAAACCAGAAGAATCATTCCTGAGTCAGAAAAACAGATTTTGTGATAAATTTGCGTTTATGTCAATCCCTTATGTGCCGGGATTATCGGAGAAAATTAGAAGAGTAGGTAGAAAGTACAACATTAGAACCGCGTTTAAAAAACACACAAACACTCTTTAGACAAAAGTCTCGTAAAAACAAAACCAAAAAATGGCACACAGGATTCCAAAAACTGTGTTTACAGTATACAATGTAGCTTGCAATAGGGAATACATAGGCGAGACAAAAAGACCACTAAACGTAAGGATAAAAGAACACAAAGAAAACATGAGAAAGGGTTTCACAGAAAAGTCAAAAATTGCACACCATTGTTGGTCCGAAGACCATCATATGAATTGGGATGAAGCCCACATAATACATCGGGAACCACATTTCTTCAAAAGGAAAATTAATTGAGGCAACATACATTAAATTGGCAGACCAACCAATCAGTCAACCATCAGTCGAGATTAGGCCGCTTTGGTTGCCAATTCTAAAAAATGAACTAAAGAGAAAACCAAAAGTATCAAACGGATCGGATATTTGTAATAAACCAATGCGGAGTCACAATATGGTTTTAAGAAGTTCATCTCGCATGAACCAATAATAACGGAAGGGCCCATTCCTGTTCCCCTTCCCTTGTATTTCCGCCATCTTGTTTTAGCCAGCCGTCACGATTGCCATTGGCTATGTCCCTCTGGTCAGTCGTAGGTGGTCAGTAGACGAGTGAAGACGCTTTGTGACCTGTTTCCGTAGTTTACTTTTAATGATTAGTGTTTTGTATAGTTTTTGTATTAAGTGCATGTCTTTAGTGTTAGTGAAGTTGACAACAACATGTAGGTTGTGATTCCTGACTTAGGAGTGCCACAACGCTTTAGTAAGATTTGTTTATTTTAACTTAGTTTGTAATTATGCATTAGGTTAGTTCTTTACCTGAAGAAGAGATCAGATTGCAGATCTCGAAACGTAGTGTTACTGTTTTTCTTGTTTTCACTGAACGATGGCAAATGTCCGGAAAAATCCTGTTTCCTTCACAATCCTTCCCATCGTCAAAAATAACCTTTTAAATAAATTCCCTGATTATTCACTTTTTATCAAATTTTCTATGTGTGATCAATTTTTGCCAATTTTTTTCCTGCCAAAAATATTGTTCAATGTTGACTTGCATTTTTGTTGAGACTTGTTAGTTCTTGGCACAAAAAATTGCCATTTTTAGAATGCATAAGTTTTGTTTTGTGGTGTTGCATGTTTGAGCTGTGAACATTTATTTCATGCCAAACTGCATTAGTTAGTTACTAGAAGCTGCCATAGTACATTCATTGGACACCCATACCATACCATCTAATAACACATAAAGCTTAAAGGGTTGGATATTTGTTTACCAATATTACATACAATTTAAAGGTTACCAAAGAAGTACTATTTCTAAAACTCATGTTACAGTTGTCAATTTTCCGCACATTTCTAATTTTTTCAATATTTCAAATTTAGGATATTTTGAATTTGTAAAACCTATAATTACATCCA